>NC_053171.1:53768748-53803748 GCF_016835505.1 Polypterus senegalus
TTGAAAATAATATATATATATATATATATATAAAAATACATTTTAAAACCAACGTGCCAGCTTTTATTTTACGAGTGATATATGAGACACTTATTTTTACTTTCTAGTACACTTTTAACTTAATATAAGCGTGGTTTTTAAAAGTATTTTATATATATATATATATATATATATATATATATATATATATATATATATATATATATGCGCGCACACACACACACACACACACACATACTGTGAAGGACAGCCGGGTCCCATGCCTGGCAGGGACGCCCCTGCTGCTCATGTTCCGGGGGAGCCACCATGGGCACTCTAGTACCTCCCCCGGGACGCTTGGTGCCAGCCTCCATGGCTGATGGTGATTCCCTCCATGGGAGATGGAGTCCTCCACAGCCTGGTTGGGGGCTCGGATGGCCGCTAGGGGGAGCTACATGGACTCAGCAGCCTGGCTGGACGAGTCTTCAGCCCCACCTGGAGGTGCAATTAGGACCAGGTGGTCAAGCACCTGGAACACTTCTGAGTGGGTTATAAAAAGGGCCAGCCACCATCCCCCGAGGAGCCAGGGTCAGGAGGAGGAGGACTACGCTTGTGGAGGAGTGGTGGTAAAGGAAGAGAAGTGTGTTGTGCTATAGTGGTTTGTGCTGTGTGGCATGGGGAAGATGTGTCCCACAGTTGAAGAGAAGAATAAAATCTTTGTGTTTTTAGACGTGCCTCCGTGTCTTTCTGTGTCAGGTCAGGTGCCTTTTTTATTTTGTGATTGTTGCTGTTAAGTATGTCATTGAAACATCTTTGTTCCTCATTGAAAAATTTTATTTGTGGGTGTGATTGTTTTCTGTTGGGGGAGGGGGTGAGGAGCAGGCTAATTTTACAATTTAAAAACAACACTTGCAAATTTTTAATTGAACTAAAATAAATGTATACCTACAAAAATGAAAACCATACGCCAGCCACCATAAAAAAACCTCACACTGGTTACATTCCATCTGAACTGTTGTGGTGCTGAGGTGTCATCCATTGCTCCTAACCTAACCATGGATTCAGAAAGTATTCAGACCCTCTGCATTTTGCATATTTTATTGTATTATAGAATTAACTTTAAAATAGATAAACTAGTCATTTTGAGCCTTCACTCAACAACCCATAATGAAAAACTGAAAACGTTTAGAGAAATGTTTTCAGATTTGTTAACAATCAAAAAAATGAAGTCTCTGATTCAGTGAAATATTCAGTCCCTTTATGGTAGTACTTTGATGAAGGCTCTTAGGCGGTGATTGTAGCTGAAAGTCATCTTGGAAGGTCTCTACAAGTTTTGCACTCTTGGATTTCGGCAGTTTGGTTAATTCTTTTTGGCTGATCCTCTCAAGCTCCTTTAGATTGGATGGGAAGTGTCTGTAAGCTGCCATCTTCAGTTTTGATCCTGGGCTTTCGCTGGGCCTCTCAGGCACATTCAGAGACTTATTATGAAGCCACCTCAGCTTTGTCTTGGCTGTATGCTTCAGGTCATTGTTGTGCTGAAAAGTAAACCGTCACCTCAGTCTAAAGTTACGTGTCCTCTGGAGCAGGATGTTTTTAAGGATCTCTTTGTATCTGGCTGCATTCATCCTTCCCTCAATTTTGACCGTTTATTCTCTTGTACCAAATTTTAAGCGTAACATGCTGTTTAGTATTGAAAGTGTTTTTATGGTCAAAACATAGTTAAATGCAGTACATGCACAAGATACAATGCTGAATAAGTACAAACACCTGGCATTATGTATTAAAATTAATGTGGTCAGTTTTAGACTATATTTCAATTACTCATAAATCTTCTGTTCTGCTCAAGGAGGCCATGTGCCTGCAGGTATATTAGAAACACACCCACTATATGCATTGCTTCTTGTGACCTGAATTTAGATGCTTGTCCTCCCCTTGTGTCATGCCATACTTATAGCATGCCTTGTATCTCCTTAAATCTCACCAACTATAGAAAAACCTAGTATGTCACATCCTTTCCAAGTTTTTGGCAAATTGAGAAAACAATGTCACCCCTATAATTAATGATCTCTAGAGTTCAGTTTTCCTGAGCTTCACGTACAATGTTATTTTTTTTCACAAATCACCAACACCTGCCATTTAAATCGTGCTGTCGCAGCATTTAAATCATGTGATCGTAATCCAATGTTCCCATTGGTCTTTCCACATTGGTCAGTGGAGTTGCAATGTTTTTGGCTTGCAGTAAAATACTGTATACATACTAGCTTGCTATTATCATGCTGTGACCAGAATGAAGACATAATTGGCCATCACCACTACCTTATAACCTCAGGAAGGACAGAGTAACTCCAAAAACTAAAGCTCAATTTTGAAAAAAATGTCAGTTACTAGGGTTTCCATTGCACGTGAGAACTGGTATGTGAGTAGGCACTTGAGGTATCTCCTGCCACTAAAGTGATTGACTTGGAGCTTGGCTGCTTTGACCTCGGGTACTTGAGATAGTCACATTGCAGGTTTCATCGGCACATCGAGATGGTTTTTGACTTAGACAATTCTTTACGTTGAAATAGGAATGAGTTCTTCTTTGGCAGCTAAAGCTGTCTTAGTTGGTGAAGCCATTTCCTGTCACAGTAAATCAAATTAGGTTGTGTTTTTTGGCGCCTGTCTTTGTGGATAGTTGAATCATTGAAATGCCTTGTCTTTGTATTTTTCTGCCTGTTTTTGGTGTATTAGACAGTTCATGTCTGCATCTCAAATGGCACATGAATCAGAGGTCCCAGAGTTGATTCTTGTGTGTTTTTGTGCTGTGCTTATTTAAGTTAAGTCAGCAGTTTGTCTCAGAAAAATGAGGTGTCTCTGTTCTGTTTTTTGGCATGGCTTTTGAAAGCAATGTACAAATTGCCTTTCCTATTTCAGAGTAAGCCTTAAGAGGTAGATATATTAGAGTGGGTCACCTTTTAGGCTGTTTATCTTTTGGAGGTATTTTTATTTTTTAAGAGTCAGAAGTTTATGTATTCATTTGTAACCTTTACTTGGTTGCCTTGTAGGTTTCTTTGCAATTTAGCACCTTGAGCATGGGAAAGGCGCTATATAAAAAAAATGTATTATTATTTTTTATTTTGTTAGTACTAATGTGATCCTCATTTATACATAATTTTATATGGGCAAAGTGTGTGATGTTTTAATTTTTCCCCAGGTGTTTTAACTGTGCTGTGACCCTGCAATCACAAAACACTGTTTTTAAACCCCTGGCTGACCCAAGCATCTTTGTGGGTTCTCACAATAACTGTCTTAGTACTTTGGCTTTGCACACATGTCCCAACGACAGGTTCAAATTTAATTGGTGGCTTTTAATTTTAGTTAGCATTAGGGATGTCACAATAGCAAAATGTCAAACTTCAATCCAATACTAAGAATAATATTTAAATTTGGTGCTATTTTCAATAATCAATATAGCTAATTAATAATAATTAAAAACATTTAACTATATTGTAGTTCTGCATTCATTAAAATCTTTTCTTTGATGAAAAGCACTGGAATCATTGCAGTAGCAGTCGATAGCCTCAGCGTTGAGCTCAATGCACTCTATGGCCCATCCCAAAAACTGCAGTTACAATCCACACGGATTCATAGACTTGTGTATATTTTTTTCATTGTTGTGGTGAGCAGTGCGTTTTGTGATATGGCCCAAAGAAAATGCTACACGTTGCTGCATTCACGCAGGCCCCCATCTGTGAAGTGACTTACCTTTCCCTTTGAACACAATCCCACAATTCAGTTTCTATTGTAGTACACTTGAGTATGTGAACACATGAAGGAGTGATGCAACTGAGCACTGAAAGGTTGTAGCATCCACATTATATTATGTTACATTATATGATAAGATATACTTTTAAAATTGCATGTAATGAAAGAAAGTAACACACTAGAACAGTATACTTCACAGTGAGGGTTTAAAAATCGAGGGGGCAATGGAGCCCCAGTGCTAAAGAGTGTTGCCCTCAATGAATAGTGCAAAATAAAATTGACCCACAGGCAAAAATAACTGTGGACTGTTGTCTTGATGGCATTAAACATTTACCAGACTGCAAAAGAGATTTTAACCTGGAGGAAAACAGGAAACATCATGTCCATACTTGAAGTGCAACAAACTTACAGGCTGATTACTGATTAATGTTTCTCTAATTTAGAAATAAAATACTATAAGAAATAGGGCAGCAGATCTATCCATGCCCACTGGTAGCCTATGAGACTTAACTTTCAAAGGCCAGGGAGAACTGGAAATGCATTTTTAATACAGGTTGTAGAATCAATACCATGAAAAATGTGTATTGAAACAATTTTAAAAATGATGCATTCTATTCTTATTGATAATTTAATACTTTAGCCGGTCTTCATTATTTTTTCTGAGCAGGTAGGGGTGTTTTAGGGCCTTTAGATGGACTTTTGTCCAGTCCTTTGTTAGCAGCTCCAGTCTTGTGCTTGATGAGCCACCAATCTTAAATATAAATGTCTATGCATGGAAGTGTGTGTGTCTGTCTGTCTGGCCCGGAAGTGTGAGGCTACGGCATTAAGCTCAAAAAAATCAACTCTGTTGCCAAAGTGAAACCGCTGAGAACAGAAAGAAGCTCAGTTAGTGAGGTGAGCACATCAGCAAAATGAAACCTCCTAGGAGAGAGATGCCCAGAGTAGTTCCTTTCAATTACCTGAAATCGTCAGAAAAAAAAAAAAAAAAATTGAAATGTAGAGATGTCAATAGTTTCTAGGAACCGGGGCTTTTTACAGTACAGGCTTACACAGCTGGTATTATATAACTTAGGTAGATGGCTTCTAAAAATAAATGGCTGGATTTTAATTGTGGTTGTAGAAGTGTACAGCATTCTGTTCTAATGGAGGAGTGTATTTTATTAAAAGGCAACTAACTGATTTACAAAGTGGCTAACGTTATTCTTGTATAAGGTTTTTGTGAGTTTATTATTTTTGTGCTCTCTTTCTACCTTTTCGTAGATATTAGTCTGCATCCTGGTCACTCCACTGTACTCAGCTGTCCAATGTGCCTCTGCTGTAAATGGCAAAAATAAGAAAAACAAATGTTTGCTACTATTTACAATACTGGTTAGAAGAGAAGAGCTTTATTTTGTTCCCAAATACATCTAATTAGGCCAGCCATTTCCTAAAGGGTTGATTATTATTGTGCATTTAGGCTCCTTCAGGCAGTATTGTATCTGTGTTTTTGGGCCCCCTTAAGCTATACACCTGCTTTGGTTATTAATGCCATCTTTTATTAATATGGAATAAATTTGCAGTGTTCCATTTTTATATAGACTTAGGAATACAGTTTTCTGAATGGATTTTAAAATTAGTATTGTATTTTTTTGAACAGTGTTTGCTTTTTTTAATGAATTGTAAGATCGTTTTATTTTAGCTCCAAATGAGTGGGTTGCTTTACATTTATAAATCCTTTCTATAAGCTCTCTATTTATATTAGTGTGTCTTTTTTCACTGTATCTCCTCACTTTGAGTAGAATCTGTCAGAAAAGAACACCACATGCATCACAATAGAAACATATTAGAAAATGTTTTTTTTACAGCTGTGGTGTTCTCCTGGTTTGTCACGCGATGTAGACATGTGTATCAGTAAGGCTGATGTACTTTGACTTGCTTCTGAATTCACTTTTTCCCAATCAGCATTTCTCTCCTTTGCTTGCTTCACCAGAGTCTAAATCGACCTCTGCAGCTTGTTCCATAATGCAAAAATTAGTGTTTAACAGAGCCATCAAGTACTGTATTTAACAGAATATTTTAAATCTCTGTTCAGATAACATATTAAAAAGTGAGCGTAAAATCTATTAGGTTTAGTATTAGAAAATGTGACATGAAGTATATGTACACAAAAATAAAATTTTAAAACTAATCATTTTCTTGCTGATCATAAAATGTTTATAATTTTGAAATGCAGAGCAGCAGTGCTAATTCCCAGTCATTTTCTTAGAGTTTTTCACGCACATAAAAAAAAGGATATTTGGGCTGTGGAAAATCAGTTAAAATATCCTAATATCACACTGATTACACAGACTTATTTTGCTTAATTGGAAGGATCCCTGTCCACCATTTTTAACCTGATGGGAAAGCAATGTTTTATGTTATCTTAATCTGAAAAAAAGTACAATTCTCTTTTACATGGATCGGTTCAGAAATATTTTGCTACTTTAAGTGCTCATAAATTTAGCTCTAATGCACATATGTAGTGATACATGTATTCCCTTATATAATTATCCTTTGGTTATTGTCACATTTCACATTTATTTGCTTATTTATTTCTTTAAATTTGTTAGAAGTATACCTTCATACAGTCGTTTTCTTTATAAGAGTTTTCCAAATAAGAGTCTTCTGAAAATACAGATCAGTCTGTATACTTTTGTGTGTGGTATATGTATATATGTGTATACATATTTATGCATATATGTGTATTGTGACAGGAGGCCTCTGCCATTACCCAGCTGGGATGCCCGCTGGATCGAAGGACTTGGGAAGAGCGCATCTGTGAGGCACTACCTCCCCTGGGATGCTAGAGGGCAGTCCTCCTCAATGGCTGTGGCACCACGGATTCCCGCAGAGCACGCTGGGACTTGGAGTTTGGTGCAGCCCTGGGGTCCATGGGGGTCACTGGGGAAGCCTCAGAGCCCATAGTGGACTTCCATCAAACCTGGGAGTAATTCCAGGTAATACTGATGAGCCACCTGGAGCACTCACAAGATATGAATGAAAGGAGCTGCCTCACTCCATTTGAGAAGCCAGAGTCAAGACGAGGTGGACGAAGCTTTCCAGAGGGGTAGTTGAGGCAGAAGGATATAGAGAGGAAGAGAAGGAAGAGAGCTGTGATTTATGTACTGTGCTTTATGTAATGTGCTACAGGTTAGCAGAGAAAAGCATTCCTCAGCTGTAAATAAACGTGTGTGCTGGACTGAAACTCGTGTCCTACCTGTCTGTGTTGAGGTTAGGATGGCTGTACATGTACCAGTGGTCCATAGCGTGATCGCTGTGTCTGTGAAAGACAGCTTATTCATTGTCAGGGCAACCACAGGCTTCCAGGGCTGCAGCAGCTCGCCGCGGAAGTAAATCTGAGCCGATCGTGGTCATGCTATAAGCGCCTGTTGTTGATGGGTGTTGCATGGAACATTATGAATGCAGGGAACAGGATTACTTGGCCATTAACCTGGCCATGACCCTGTCTGACTGTCCGACTGCTGTATCTGTGTATAGGAGAGTCGTAGATCCCGATGCAATAAATAACTGGGCTGTTCCTGTTTCAAGCTGAATAGAAGCTGGTTTCGCTAAAGTACTGACACTCAGCCTCACCTTTTATGGTGCAAGACAGGGACTCGCACTTCACTCTATATGTATACGTATATGTATATGTGTGTGAATACACATATATACATACAGGTAGTCCCCAGGTTACGAACCAATTAACTGACAGCAGTATAACTGAGGGACATTGTCTTAGGAGATTTCCTGGTTGATGTCAGGTCACACAGCTAGTTACTGTATATTATAACTCAGATTATCCGCTTTTGTTGCCCTCTCATCCAGTTAGACTGTATTCGTTAATCACAATCTCCCAGTGTAAAGCAATGGTGAATGTTCACTAATGTACCTGTTGAACACACATTGTAAAATATTTTCCATCCATCCATTTTCCAACCCGCTCCATTTAAAAAAAAGCACCATCTCTTCATCTGCTTTTTCCACTATATCACTGTATATATAACTCCAGGCCTCAAGTGCCGCAGTGGCTGCAGGTTTTCATTATTACCATCTTCTTAATTAGTGACCAGTTTTTGCTCCTGCTTACTTCTTTTAATTAACTTGACTCAGGCCCCATAGTTGTTACTTTTTCTTTAATTAGCAGCCAAACAATAATGAGACACAAAACAAGCCACCACACGACCAGCTCCCCTGTGCCCATCACACAATATCTGAAATTAAAGAAAGGTGATGGTCTTGGTAAGGTTGATCTCTCAGGTCACCAAAACAATTTGACGGTGCTCTTAGAAAGGACAGAAAAACAACAGTTTTCGAAATGTGTGCTGTGGCAGAATGAGAGCAGCAACAAGCCATGGAGTTAAATAACGGGTTTATTAGCAGCAAGAATAGGCTTCTCATTAAGAAAGTGATTGGAGTGAAATTGGTTGGAGTTTGAAGCCCCAGTTTAGCTGGTCATCTGTTAGCTCGTTTCACATCTCATTTCTGCTTGGCTGTAATTTAATGAAGAAAGGAATCAATTCAGAGGGCTGAACTCTTCTAACAGGGCTATTAAAGTGATGGGGAAAAAGTTAATTGGCAGAGAAAACTGGTCACTGATTAGGAAAAGGGTTAGAATGAAAACCTGTAGCCACTGCGGCACTCCAGGCCAGGAGTTCGACACCCATGCACTATATGTTTAGGAATGTGCCTGTCAGTCCACTCCTTTTTGGGTGTTGTGATTTTCTTGGTGCTTGTTTCTGTAATGCCCTGTTGTTTTAATAATATGTAAAGTCCTTGTTATTTGGTGTGATTGACAAAAGTGTGCTATTTGGACCTTGAATACACAATTATTTGTAATAAATGTCACTGAATCTGATATTTCCAGCTCACTATAGAGCTTATTTTTTCTGTTTTAATTCAGGTATCCGATTTAGTGTTTTGTTGACTGAAGAAATCAGTCACAGATTTAAAAACTACATATTTTATAAAAAGGAAGTCCAGATTCATGCTTCATATGCACCCAGGGTAGACGTCTGTTCTCTTGCATCATATGTTGCATCATACACTTTCTTGTGGTATCTTGGCTGCATTCCTAAACTCTGTTTGCACAACCTGTAAGCAGAAGCATTACATTTTAGATTTCTTCAAATGACTGGCCATGTTCCTCTTGTTTGTTACTAAATCTAAGGTATTGCGCTTTTGCTGAAGCCCCCATCTATAGACTAAGAGCCATACAAGTCAAACTTGCATCACTTTGCTAATGTTCGTCCTTTAAAATGTTTAGCCCAGTATCCTTAAGTACTGCCTGACCTTTATTTATTTATTTATTTATTTATTTATAGCTTTTTTCACATGTTTTACCTTTGTTCTAGTGAATAGCAAGAGAGTTGCTGCAGCATATAACTATATTTTGCATAAAAGCATGGTGGCACAGTGATAGCACTGCTGCTTCGCAGTTAAAAGTCCCGGGTTTGCTTCCTGGGTCCTCCCTGTGTGTGGAGTTTTGCATGTTCTCCCCGTGTCTGCGTGGGTTTCTTTCCACAGTCCAAAGACATGCAGGTTAGGTGCATTGGCAATCCTAAATTGTCCCTAGTGTATGCTTGGTGTGTGTGTGTGTGTCCTGCGGTGGCTGGCACCCTGCCTGGGATTTGTTCCTGCCTTGTGCCCAGTGTTGCTTGGGATTGGCTCCAGTGGACCCCCTTGACCCTGTGTTAGGACATAGCAGGTTGGAAAATGACTGACATTAATGAGTTTTCTCTGGGAGTTACTTCTGAATGTTAACCGAACAGCACGATTGAACTCTAGCTACCTCTGCAATGCAGCATGGCTGTTCATCACGTGCAGTAAACTCAGTTTTCTCAGAAGTGAATTTTGCTCTCCGACCCAATTAAACATCATAATTTTCTCGGTTATTTTATTTTTTTTTATAACTGTGAAAGAAAAAGTAGGCTGCAGCACAACATTGGTGTATTTGGAGTTAATTATATGTGCTTGTGTGGCTGACTAAATTTGTTGTTTCTGATTGTTAAGTTTTTCTTGGCACACAGAGTGTTTGTTTGTAGGACATGCGCTGTACACTGACCAAATAGAGTAGCTGTCATTTTAACCCAGCATACTGCATGCCACTGACTGAGCTCTACTGGTTATTGTGGTAATGTGCATTGGGGGTCCATGGCATTGTGAGTTTTAGTGTAAAAACCATGCTGCTTGGCTCATGCTTGTGTGTGCAAGAGTGCTTTTTTGCTAAGATGTGTGACTGCAGGATGTTCAGTAGGAAGCTGGTTTCTTCTTACAGGGAGGTGTTGTCAGTTCGGTTTAAAAGGAGCTTGGAAAATTGAGATGGGAGAGAAAAAAGGTTTAAAGAAAGGAATGAGGCTAAATCAAATTAAAGATGGTCAGTGTGAAAATAAAGTATTGTTTAGACCAAGACAGGGTTGGTGGGGCAGGGAGGGAGGCATGGCAGTTGGGGAAGAAGCTCCCTGCGAGAAAGTGATGCTCCAAGGGTAGGTTTGCTCCAACAACTGCTTGAAGTCCCACGGATTCCAGGAGACAGTGGTGGGTGAAGGGGGCAGGGTTTGCAAGGTCACCATGGATCCTGAGAAATTGTGGTGGGCACGTGAGCCAGTAAAGGTTCACTGCACTTGCCTGCTGCTGAGCAGAGGAGTTAGGTATGGAAGGATGCCCTGTAGCTCCAGATTTTTTAAGATGGACTAATCCTGACTGTGATTTAAACCTTGATTTTAGCCACATGTGGAATAATTTAGTTGTTAAAGGATTACAGTGCATCCGGAAAGTACTCACAGCACATCACTTGTTACACACTTGTTACACTTGTTACAGCCTTATTCCAAAATGGAAAATTCATTTTTTTTCTTCAGAATTCTGCACACAACACCCCATAATGAGAACATGAAAAAAGTTTACTTGAGGTTTTTGCAAATTTATTAAAAATAAAAAAACTGAGAAATCACATGTACATAAGTATTCACAGCTTTTGCCATGAAGCTCAAAACTGACCTCCGGTGCATCCTGTTTCCACTGATCATCCTTGAGATGGAAAAAATTAATTGAATCCATTTTGGAATAAGGCTGTAACATAACAAAATGTGGAAAAAGTGATGCTTGGTGAATACTTTTACAGATGCACTGTATATCCTTCACTTGAACATGGCTTTCATTGTGAATTATTTCTTTTCTTATGAAGAAACTGTACCTTATTTTATTGTTTGGCAACTGATTTAAAAATATCAAGTACAATGCACATTTCTCATCTACCCTTATTATGTGTCCTTTTTCAACCTTGTCCATCTCAGATTATGAGTTTAGAAAACCTGGGTTCAAGGAGGAAATGCCAGCTGCAGGCAACCAGGCTTCACAGTTCTCTTCAAATCATTCCTACTCAAATAAGAAGTCTGATTACGCAAATTGAAATTATTTGTTCAGTACTTTTTGGATGTGGTTTTAACACTAGAATTACCAGAGCCTACGAAAAAACTCGTAATTCCGTCCCACCTTAAACTGCTTCTTAAATCCCTTCACACCTCTCCGCCAGCGCCCTTTGTCTTCTAAATGTGCTGATAAAGAGAAGTCGGCTATTCCATCCCCCACCAATTTAGAACGTGCACGAACTTCTCTCAGCTCATGCCTTGATTGAGTATCTGGGAGTGAAGTGGAGTTTTAGAGTGGAAATAATAGATCGTTGTTTGGAACACACGCATTTCATGTCTGTTCCGTTTCTACAGTAATCTGTGTCAACACATTGTTAAAACAGAAACGTTTTTTTATATTCTAGTAGTAGATGACAAAATGTAGGCATAAACTATATAATGTATGAAGCCTGAAGTCCAAATAGCAAAGAAACATTTTCACAAGAATAACACAATTGCGCTTTTATTCAAAATATAACTGCAGAAACAAAAGCCGCCTAAACATGTGACATTGACACCACTTTATTGTAACTGCCTCCGTGGCTCAATAGACTCAGCCCCCGCTTGGGAATCAAAAGGTCACGAGTTCGATCCTGCGCCTTCCATTTTGAGAAGTAAACTGCTCTTAGTCTTACTGTTTTAGAATAAAAGCATACATTTGATTTCAGTCTGTAACAGCCGTGCAATTTATGATCCTTGTAAAGGTTAGCTTTTTTTTTATTCACTTTTCATTCTCTCAGTCGCTTCAGAATCAATCCATACAACCCCATCTGACACGGCTGTTTTCACTAAAGACGCGCTTATAGCTCTGCAGTGTACCATACTAACGCAAACACCCTCAACCAAAGTCCCGTTTCTGACACACAAACGCTGGGTAAGCTGCTTTCTTCGTATCTCACCGCCACTTGCTTTTCTTTTTATTCAGTTTTATTGAGTGTTCCTGCCAGTCCCCGCATGTTGCTGTATGCTGTTTCTTTTGTACTCCAGGACATGCAGAGGAAAGAATGGTAAAGACCAGTAACTTCGGCGCTATATGCAATCATCAGACACTCCCCATCTGCCCGTGTCGTTCAAACACAGGGACATATATTGGTGTAAAAGTATAACAAAAGTGCACTTTTTCCATCGCCTTTTCCTGTAAGAAGCAATGTACACACTTCTCTCTATGCTGTGGTTTCTATTACACACCTGAAAGAAAGAGACAATATATGTGAAAATATAATCGCACTAATGCAATATTATTTGAAAACGAACAGCGCCAGATCGGGTGTGAATTTATGCAGGAACTGGAAATTCTCTGATGCGGACCTTCCCCAGGGAAGAAAGTACAGTGTCAGGTGCTCATTCAGTGTAATAGAAACCATAGCACAGAGAGGTGTGTACACGCAACAAGTACACGGTCGTAAATGTAGGAAGGACGGTCCTTGGGTGTGTGGGAACTGTTAATATTTGAATGTGATGATTTTATATAGCACGGAATGAAAATCTGCACCATGCAAGCTGTCGATCAATCGCCTACTGTAACTTGCTTTCTTTTTCTTCGGTTATACAGGTAGTTTTGAATAAAAGTGCACTTGTTTTGTTTGCGAAATGAAGTGTCTGCGTGCACTTTTCGTGGCATTACACGTGTATTTTTGAGCATGCCCGCTTGAGCAGTATAAAAGTATTGAAAAGTATAACAAAACAACGGGCAGATGGGGAGTGTCTGATGATTGCATATAGCGCCAACTTACTGCTCTTTACTATTCTCT
Source organism: Polypterus senegalus (assembly GCF_016835505.1). NCBI lineage: Eukaryota > Metazoa > Chordata > Cladistia > Polypteriformes > Polypteridae > Polypterus > Polypterus senegalus. The sequence goes on from NC_053171.1 coordinate 53,781,650, forward strand.
CCTCTGCGTCTCTGAGTACAAAAGAAACAGAATACAGACGCGCTTATAGCTCTGCGTTGTACCACGATGCATACTAACGCCCCCACCGGTTCTGACACACAGACGCTGGCTGCTGCCTTCTTCTTCTTATCTCACCGCACTTGATTTTCTTTTTATTCAGTTTTATTGAGTGTTCCTGCCAGTCCCCGCATGTTGCTGTATGCTGGATATTTTCACATGTATTGTCTCTTTCTTTCAGGTGTGTAATAGAAACCACAGCATAGAGAGAAGTGTGTACATTGCTTCTTACAGGAAAAGGCGATGGAAAAAGTGCACTTGAATAAAAGTGCACTTTTGTTATACTTTTACACCAATATATGTTCCTGTGTTTGAACGACACGGGCAGATGGGGAGTGTCTGATGATTGCATATAGCCCGGTTACTGGTCTTTACCATTCTTTCCTCTGCATGTCCTGGAGTACAAAAGAAACAGCATACAGCAACATGCGGGACTGGCAGGAACACTCAATAAAACTGAATAAAAAGAAAAGCAAGTGACGGTGAGATACTAAGAAGGCAGCTTCGCCAGCGCTTGTGTGTCAGAACCCGGGACTTTAGGTTGAGGGTGTTTGGCGTTAGTATGCATCGTGGTACACTGCAGAGCTATAGCGCCTTTAGTGAAAACAGCCGTGTCAGATGGGGTTGTATGGATTGATTCTGAACGCGACTGAGAGAATGAAAAGTGAATAAAAAAAAAAGCTAACCTTTACAAGGATCATAAATTGCACCGCTGTTACATACTGAAATCAAATGTATGCTTTTATTTTAAAACAGTAAGACTAAGAGCAGTTTACTTCTCAAAACGGAGGGGCGAGGATCGAACTCGTGACCTTTGATTCCAAGCGGGGCTGAGTCTATTGAACCACGGAGGAAGTTACAATAAACTGGTGTCAATGTCACATGTTTAGGCGGCTTTTGTTTCTGCAGTTATATTTTGAATAAAAGCGCAATTGTGTTATTCTTGTGAAAATGTTTCTTTGCTATTTGGACTTCAGGCTTCATACATTATATAGTTTATGCCTACATTTTGTCATCTACTACTAGAATATAAAAAAACGTTTCTGTTTTAACAATGTGTTGACACAGATTACTGTAGAAACGGAACAGACATGAAATGCGTGTGTTCCAAACAACGATCTATTATTTCCACTCTAAAACTCCACTTCACTCCCAGATACTCAATCAAGGCATGAGCTGAGAGAAGTTCGTGCACGTTCTAAATTGGTGGGGATGGAATAGCCGGCTGCTCCGAGCTTCTCTTTATCAGCACATTTAGAAGACAAAGGCGCTGGAGAGGTGTGAAGGGATTTGAGAAGCAGTTTAAGGTGGGACGGAATTACGAGTTTTTTCGTAGGCTCTGGTAATTCTAGTGTTAAACTAAAGATCTTATTTTTGGAAACAGAACCTGGTAAGATGTGCAATAAACATTAACAACTGTCATTTGACAATCTCTGGAATAGTGATTAAAATCAGAAATGTTAAGATTGAAGGTGAAAATTAATATACCATACCACACTGTTTTCTTCTTCTTTTTTCAGCTGCTTCCATTAGGGGTTGCCACAGCAGATCATCTTCTTCCATATCTTTCTGTCCTCTGCATCTTGTTCTGTTACACCCATCACCTGCATGTCCTCTCTCACCACATCCATAAACTTTCTCTTAGGTCTTCCTCTTTTTCTCTTGCCTGGCAGCTCCATCTTTAACATCCTTCTCCCAATATACTCCGCATCTCTCCTCTGCACATGTCCAAACTAATCCAATCTCGCCTCTCTGACTTTGTCTCCCAACCGTCCAACCTGAGCTGACCCTCTAATGTACTCATTTCTAATCCTGTCCATCCTCGTCACACCCAGTGCAAATCTTAGCATCTGTAACTTTGCCATCTCCAGCTCTGTCTCCTGCTTTCTGGTCAGTGCCACCGTCTCCAACCCATATAACATAGCTGCTCTTATTACCGTCCCGTAGACCTTCCCTTTCACTCTTGCTGATACCCGTCTGTCACAAATCACTCCTGACACTCTTCTTCACCCATTCCACCCTGCCTGCATGTATTCTGTCTTGTTCCTACTGACCTTCATTCCTCTCCTCTCTAGAGCATATCCTCACCTCTCCAGCGTCTTCTCAACCTGCTTCCTACTCTCGCTACAGATCACAGTGTCATCAGCAAACATCATAGTCCATGGGGACTCATGTCCTGCTCAATCCTGAGCAGGGTTGTGGATGAATAAGGGTTGCTAGGCAATAAGTGCCCCTGGACAACACACTAGTCAATTACTGGGTGCGCACACATCACGTATCTACTAGAGCCAATTTAATGTTGCCACCTAACCTGTAAGTAAAAACTAAAGTTAACAGAAGTAGAAAATAGGGAGTAATACAAATGCTAATAATGCTTACAGTGAGCTTCTCATTCTAAAGAATTAAAGTTCACATGTGACACACACTAGCCTGCTGAGGAGAATAAAAACTTAATAGTATAGTGTTGTACACTTGAAATCCATTTCAAAGTCAGTGGTGTCTTAAGTATATCCTGAGTCACTGGCCAAAACAACTCTGGATGTGACTAGAAATTGCATCATTTACAAATTTCATTCTTTAGTTTGCTCTAGGCATTCCTGGACAGAAGAATGTTACATAGCTGTGAAACTGGTTTTAAATTCAGTACAAAGTGCAAATTTCAGCCAAATATCCCATTATTCATCCATTTTTTTTAAAACAAATTTTGCTGAGTGCAATTGGGGTATTGAGCTGGAAACATCAGTACACTTTAGAGAAAACTAGCAGGAGGTAAACTTTTATGAAGCAGTCTCAACATAGTCTAAAAGCATCTTAGTTGTGATTTGGAGCAGATCTTAGTGATAGAAGATGCAAGAGACCTATCTGCCCACTGCCATTTCCTCAAAAAGAGATCTAATCAGTTTTTGGCTGTGGTTGCTTTTACATTTTTTTTTAATTTTATTTTATTGAATCATTCCATACAAATCAATTTTTACAAAAAGTATAATTAAGAACAATTCGATCACAAAGAGAAGGAGAGCGAGCAAGGCCAACGAATTAAAATTTAAGGCTTGTAAACAAACCTAAATTGATAGGTTTGATAAGCCAATAGAGATGAATGGAGAAGATAAAGAATTACAGAAATAATTGCTTACTCTGTGTTTTAAGAGCTTATTTTAAAATATTACTGATTAGATCCTGCCATGTTTTAAAAATAAAATCTGTACAGATCCTCTAACTGAGTATTTGATTTTTTCCAATTTCAAATAGTATAACACATCGGTTTCCCACTGATTTAAAAGAGGAGAGTTTGGATTTTTCCAGTTTAGCAGAATAAGTCTGCGTGCCAAAAGTGTAGTGAATGCTATCACAGTTTGTTTGTCCTTCTCCACTTTAAACCCATCTGGAAGAACCCCAAACACAGCTGTTAATGGGTTAGGAGGGATTGTGAGACCAAGGCTGTCTGAAAGGTAATTAAAAATTTTGGTCCAGAATGATGCTAATTTGGTGCAGGCCCAGAACATGTGACCCAGTGAGGCTAGGACTTGATTGCAGCGTTCGCAGGTTGGATCTTCCCCTGGAAACATTTTGGAGAGTTTTAGATGAGACAGATGTGCTCGATATATAATTTTGAGTTGAATAATTGTATGCTTTACGCATATGGAGCTCGAGTGAATTCTCTGCATTGCTACTTTCCACTCCTTTTCTGATATATTAATTGAGAGATCTTTTTCCTAGTGTCATCTTGGATCTTTGAAAGGGAGGGACTGTAAAATGATTTTATATATTGCAGAGATGGTGTCTGAGTCCTTGAAATTGAGCAATATATTTTCCAGCATGGATGAGGGTGCAAGATTAGGAAAATCGGGAAGGTTCTGTTTAACAAAGTTCCTAATTTAAAGATAGTGAAAGAAATGTGTAGCTGGAATGTTCAATTTGGAATGTAATTGTTCATAGGATGCAAAGACGTTGTCTATATAAAGATCTCTAAGTAAGTTAATCCCAAATTTTTTCCAGATATTAAAAACTGCTTATGTTTGCGAAGGTTGAAAGAGGTGGTTCTCTTGCAGAGGTGCCACAGATAGAAGCTTCTCCGTCTTAAAATACTTTCTACTTTGGTTCCATATTCTAAGTGAGTGAAGCACAATTGCGTTATTAGTATATTGCTTATAACTTGTTTTTATTGGGGCACAGAGCAGGGAATATAAAGAAGTACTGCAGGATTTTATTTCTATTGCGGACCAAGCCTGTGTTTGTTCTTCTATTTGTGTCCAGGTTTTTATAGCTTGTATGTTTGCTGCCCAGTAATAAAACTGTAAGTTAGGTAGAGCCATGCCACCTTCTGCCTTTTGTCTTTGTAGGGTCGCTCTTTGGATACATGGATGATTTGAGTTCCAAATAAATTAGGTTATTGTTGAATCTAATTGCTTAAAAAAGATTTATTGATGTACAGTATATTGGGATGTTTTGAAATATAAAAGGAGCTTAGGAAGAATATTCATCTTAACATTGTTAATTCTTCCAGCTAGAGTAAGGGCCGATTAATACTTCACGCTCGGAACGCGTATGCGCCCGCATCATGGCTGCCACGCGTTCCCAGCGTTCATTTCACGTTTCCTCTGAGCAGGTCCTCAGAAATTAGCATGACTCGTGCACGAGTTGCAGTACCAGCAAAAAGTTGGGGGGCGCAGTGTGCTAAAAGTCGGAACGTGACGTCAGTGTCTCTGTTTACTATCTACATGTGACAGAAAGCCTCTATGTAGATCATACGGAATGAATGCTTCTATGTGGTGAAGCAAAATGCCGACATATAGATGAATTTGTGGTGCTTTTATATTCAAGTGTCACATATTCCCTATCGTAAAGACACGTTTTAAAAGTCTCACATACCATCTTTTGTGCCGTATTTTTATTTTTGCAATTTAACAACAGCAACATAATGTATAGCGCTGTATTTGAGCCACTGAGAAAAAAATAAAGGACACAGTGAAAATGTGTATTTTGTGATTTAAAGCGGAAATTTCGGCTTTAATCTTGAAATGTCCACTTTAACCTCGTAGTTTACTTTATCATTAATGCAGACCATGGTAAACGTCGTCTCAGTTTTTAATCGCTACGAGCTTCTTGGACCTGACTGCAGCGGCAAGCAGCAATAGATCACCACACAGAACAAATTAAATGTATGATATTCCATCTCTCTGCACATTTAGAATCTTTAGATTTGTTCTTGAAACCACTTTCATGATGAAATGCATTAAAGTGTGTATGTTACATTTTACATATAATTTCGTTTAAATAATGAATACTGTTAATAATTACACACATGGGGGTGTCACGGTGGTGGAGTGATAGCACTACTGTCTCGCAGGGAGTTATATTGATAGATAAATAGATAGATACTTTATTAATCCGAAGGGGAAATTCACATAATCCAGCAGCAGTATACTGATACAAAGAAACAATATTAAATTAAATAGTAATAAAAATGAAAAAAAAAATTAAAAAAAGCAGACAATAATTTTAAGTAATGTTAGCATTTACTCCCCCGGGTGGAATTGAAGAGTCGCATAGTGTGGGGGAGGAACGATCTTCTCAGTCTGTCAGTGGAGCAGGACAGTGACAAAAGTCTGTCTCTGAAGCTACTCCTCTGCCTGGAGATGAAACTGTTCAGTGGATGCAGTGGATTATTCATGATTGACAGGAGTTTGCTTAATGCCCGTCGCTCTGCCACAGATGTTAAACTGTCCAACTTTACTCCTACGATAGAGCCTGCCTTCTTAACAAGTTTGTCCAGGTGTGAGGCGTCTTTTATCTTTATGCTGCCAACCCAGCACACCACCGCGTAGAAGAGGGCACTCGCCACAACCGTCAGGTAGAACATCTGCAGCATTTTACTGCAGATGTTGAAGGATGCCAACCTTCAGAAAGTATAGTCTGCTCTGACCTTTCTTACATAGAGCATCAGTATTGGCAGTCCAGTCCAATTTGTCATCCAGCTGCACTCCCAGATATTTATAGGTCTGCACCCTCTGCACACAGTCACCTCCGATGATCACAGGGTCCATGAGGGACCTGGGCCTCTTAAAATCCACCACCAGCTCCTTGGTTTTGCTGGTGTTAAGATGTAAGTGGTTTGAGTCGCACCATTTAACAAAGTCTTTGACTAGCTTCCTGTATTCCTCCTCCTGCCCACTCCTGATGCAGCCCACAATAGCAGTGTCATCAGCGACCTTTTGCACGTGGTAGGACTCCGAGTCACATTGGAAGTCTGATGTATATAGATTGAACAGGACCGGAGAAAGTACAGTCCCCTGCGGCGCCCCTGTATTGCTGAACACAATGTCAGACCTGCAGTTCCCAAGACGCACATATTAAGGTCTGTCTGTAAGATAGTCCACAATCCATGCCACCAGGTGTGAGTCTACTCTCATTTCAGTCAGCTTGTCTCTAAGGAGCAGAGGTTGCTGGTATTTCCTGCTGGTATTCCACACAGTGCTCCGGTTTCCTTCCAAAGACATGCAGATTTGGGGATTTGATGCCACTAAAATGATGTTAGTGTATGCGAGTGCTTGTATTTACCTTGCGATGAGCTGAGGCCTCGTCCAGGGATTGTTTCTCAATTGTGTCCAATGCTTGCTGGAATGGACACATCCTTGGATTGATGGATTTAATCAATAAGCACAATTTTCAGAGATATTGCGGTAAGGTGTCATCAGAATTTAATGAGTGTTCTAGGCAATTCACAACACAGAGAATTCTAACATGTTCTCACCGCGATAATATCTTGCACTGCCACCTGGTGGATTCCTCCAGATTTACGTAAAGTACGTGCTCAAGTATGAACACTACAATGCTTGCGTAGCAGGAGTGTCCGCTGCAGCATGCGTCGCGTGAAGTATAACTCAGGCCTAAGATGAAGGGTTCACCATCTATGCAAGTCTTGCATAATTTTTTCCATGTACACGGCGAAATTTTGTTGATAAAGAGTTTTATGTTTACTTGTGATGTTTACCCGTAGGTATTTAAACTGTTCTGCAATGATAAAAGGTAGGGTATCTAATCTAATATTATATGCTTGAGAATTCACTGGAAAGAGTACACTTTTATTCAGATTAATTCTGAGACCAGAGATCTTTTGAGATTCTGTGAGTGCTGTTAAGACTGCAGGCACAGAATTTTGTGGGTCTGATATATACAGTACCATATAATCTGCATATAGAGAAATTTTCTGTTACAGTCCTTCTGTGATAATCCCCTTTATCTGATCAGTATTTCGACAATGTATTGCCAGTGGTTGAATGGCGATTGCAAACAGTAGCGGTGACAAGGGGTATCTTTGTCTGGTACCACGTTCTAGTTTAAAGTAGTCTGAACAAATGTTGTTGATACAAACTGAAGCTTCATTACTATACAGTAATTTGATCCATGCACAAATGTTCGGGCCAAACCCATATTTCTCCAATGTAGTAAAAAGGTATTTCCATTCAATCTTGTCAAATGCTTTTTCTGCATCCAATGATAATAATATTTCTGGGGTGTTTGATTTAGTTGGTGAGTATATTACATTAAACAGGCCCTTGTGTCGGCCCTTGATAATTCCAGTTTGATCTTGTGATATTACCGAAGGGAGCACTTTCTCTATCCTTTTAGCTATGATTTTCGAGAGTATTTTAACATCATTATTCAAAAGTGAAATTGGTTTGTATGATTCACATTGTAGTAAGTCCTTATTTTGTTTTGGGGAACAGTTTGATTGTCTATGGCTTCTGTAAATGTTGCTAATAGGAGGGGAGCTAGCTGTACAGAGAATTTCTTATATAATTCTGCAGGGTAGCCATCAGGGCCTGCTGCTTTCCCAACTTGAAGTGACTTTATCGCATCTAGTAATTCTGATAGCGACAGAGGTTTATCGAGTTCCTCCGCACTAAAATTGTCTATTTGTGGTATCTGTAATGTATTCATTTTGCTTAAGGTATTCCCATATCTTTCCCCTAAGTCATATTTCATTTCATCCATGGAAAATGATAAGATTTTTATTCATTTTTCCCATCTGCCTATTTCAGCAGAGTATAAGGCTTGAACCAGTTCTCCACAGTGCGCTATTCTGTTACAGGGCACCTTTAATGCATCCACCAAAACTCACTCTTGGATTTGTATTAATAAGCCAAAAATCTCACAAACACTCCCCAAGCACACCAAGTACTTTTTTTCCCCAGTTATTGAATTACTAAGAACTGTTAAATGAATTATTCTATTCAATAAAGATAAATTATAAAACTGCAAGTTAATAAAAAATCATTTTATAATTGAACTAAGATTTTTCAACAAGTATATACTGATCTGAAAAAGAATCAATGAAAATATGAGCAAAAACAAAGACAAAATGTAGTTTTGTAAAGAATAAATGATCATTTATACAAGTCAACCAGTGTACACTTTCCCTTCATGCTAGCACACAGAAAGAAGATGAGCTTAAACCAGCATTAAAGGGTAAGTGAGGAAGTGCCGGCCGCTTGGCCAATTTACTTTGGCTATTGAATGTGCTCTGTCAGTTTGCTGGCTTGTAAATGTGATGGTCTTGCACCAGGGCATTAATAATTGTGTGTACTTCCAATAAATTATACATTTTCAGCTCACACACAATGAATGCACTGTGTTCAAAAACAAGGTAGTTCATGTTGTCAATGTATGTGAATGTAGAGAGCTTATCTGACTGTGTTGTGTATGCTTTAGCTCTCAGGTCATACAGATCCACATTGCTTATTAAACACGGCTCGCTTAAACAATTTTGCTTTGCGTTCTGTATTTATTTATCTCCCTTCCTTTGTCTGCTTGCTTTTGATTTCAGTTTCTCACCGTATGTCACTACTGCTACTGTTCCCCATTATAAGCATCCAATACAAACTTCTATAGATGGTGTCCTTACCCCACAGTGCAGTGCGACGCAGTACTTATTCCTTTTAGAAACGGAGCAACTATCTAAAAGTGTTCCCCCATTACCAGAACAGAATAGCAACTTAAATAGTACCACATATGTTGCAAAAAAAGTTGTCATTTTTGCTCTGCTTATTTAGATGATTACCTTATGTGCTGTTTTTAGCTCAGTATTTTCATTGCATCATTAATTGGTAATGTTCATTATGTACAGTACGTATTGTAGAATCATATATGTAATGGATTTAATGAATGTAAATGGACCAAAATTTCATTGATCTGTAGTTGTAAAGCTAGTAATACTGCAGCCTTACAAGTCCGCTCCAATATGGATCTGATTAGAAGATATTTGATAACGAAGGAATTCAGCTAGTTATTGTACAATTTTGAAAGCTATGGTGAAATTGTTTCCAAAGTTGGCTGCTGCTTTTATGCTGAACCAGGGAGAACTTAAAGCAAAGCCTACCGATTTAGGGTGACACAATTTCACAGTGTTAGTGCTACTGCCTCATAGTAAGGAGACTAGGGTTCATGTCTCCGGTCCTCCCTGTATGGAGTTTGCACGTTCTCCCCATGTCAGCAGGGGTTTCCTCCCACAGCCTAAAGAAATGCAGGTTAGATGTACTTGCAAGTGTGTCTTTGTCTGTGTCTGTGTGTGTTTGTTCTCCCTGCAGTTGACTTGCACCCTGTCCAGGAATTGTTCCTGCCTGCTTCCTCGGGTAGAGTCCAGCCCCCTGTGACCCTGCTCAGGATTAAGCAGGCTTGGAAAATGGTATGAAATGCTAAGTTAGTATAGGTTTAGTAAGGCTAAGATCAATAGATGGTGGCATCCAAATGAGATATTACTTGACAAATGCATAGTGCCTGCAGGTAGGGTTGTCACAATAACAAAATTTCAAACTTCAATACAATACTAAGAAAACTATTGAAATTCAATACCGTTTTTGATACTCAATATAGTATATAATGTAACTCAATAAAAAAAAATATTTGAATAAATTATTCTGTATGCATTGAAGTCTTTACATTGATAAAAACAAATAATATAAACAAAAACTTCAAAGCTGATTTAATAATAATAATAATTCATTGCATTTATATAACATTTGTAGAAGGTGAATGGCAGTCTTGGAACAGAAAACCGGTAATGTTGATTTTACTAAGGAGTGGGTATTAAATTACCAGCATACAGCACATTGAACCCAGGAGCATGCATGTGCACAGCTTAGGGCTGGACAATATGGCAAATTAATTAAACCTGATATTTTTTTTAGTGTTTGACTGATTTTTTTTAATATATTTAACATATAAATCACTTTCAGCTAGTCATGTGGGAACAAAATGAGGATGCCCAAATTTTGCAAACTGAAAATGCTGCTGTATATTTCTCAGAAATACAAAAACATGTATATTTTCATTGTCATTGAGGAAAGGTGCAAAATAAGAAAAGTCTCTCTGTGCAAACTTTCCTGTACTTAGAGCTGGGCTGTATACCGGGTCATACCAAAAACCGTTTATTTTTGTTATGATAAGGATTTTTCTTATACCGCAACACCGGTTTAAATAGCCTAAACTACGTTCAGAACATGGCACAGTGGGAAACTTTTTGGGGGGGGGTGGGGGCTTTCATTGCTGCACCGCTAAACACCAATGCATCGGAGTACATGCGTTAGTGGAGGTATTGAATGGTCAAAATGGACGGAGAACATTCCGAAACTGAAGCTGTAGCAGACAATAAAGTTGAACATGAAAACACAGAAGAACTTTTCCCGAAAAAAGGAGCTGTGTCTGTTGTCCGGAGATACTTTGGTTTTATAAGGTCGGATGTGGACCATTAAGTTCAAATGTGTGAATACTGTTTCTATACTACTGGATAATACTGCAAACCAAGTTGTACTTGTTTTATTTTTTCAATACTGTATAATGTACCTGGGTACTGTGTAATAGTGTGACAACATGTTGACTTTATTCTTGACATTTCCACTTTAATATCGACACTTATGATGAGAATAAAGTTGACATTTCTACTTTTGTTCTCGCCGTTTATGTTGAGATTAAATTCGACTTGTTGACTTTATTCTCGGAATTTATCATTAAAGTAGAACATCGTAAACTAAACTTCATCTTAAAATGAATATATAATTTACTAGATTTTCTCAAACCCCGTCATAAGTTATGTAGCACATTAAATGCTTTCATCATGAAAATAGTATTTATCTTAACATTCTAAATTTCCAGAGAGCAGGAATATCATGAAGTGAATGGAGTCTGTGTGGTGATTAATGCCTGTACCGCCTCTTAATGAAGACGAAGTCAGTTTAAGAAGCGCGTAGCGATTAACATCTGGGTCAGGGAACACTTAACACAAAGCATTTAATGTGCTACATTAACTTCTGACGGGGTTTGAGAAAATCTAGTAAATTAAACATTGATTTTAGGATGAAGTTTAGTTTACATTCTACTTTAATGACAATAAACTATGAACATAAAGTGGAAATGTTATCTTTAATCTCGACATAAATGGCGAGAATAATGTAGAAATGTTGAGAATAAAGTTAACGTGTCGACTTTATTCTCAACGTAGTTTTTTTTTTCTTCACTGTGTCCGTATTTTATTTTCTTCACTGTGGCCCTAATACGCTTCCGTAGGTCTATACCACAAATAGCTGTATAAATGCAAGTTGCAGTTTTATTATCTATACTAATAAAAGGCAAAGCCCTCACTCACTCACTCACTCATTCTCCAACTTCCCGTGTGGGTGGAAGACTGAAATTTGGAAGGCTCATTCCTTACAGCTTACTTACAAAAGTTGGGCAGGTTTCATTTCGAAATTCTACGCGTAATGGTCAATACTGGAACCTATTTTTCTCCATATAATGTAGTGGAGTTGAGTTCGATGGCCGTGGGGTGCGGAGTTTCGTGTGACATCATCACACCTCCCACGTAATCACATGAACTGACTGTCAAAGCAATACGTATAAAACAAGGAAGAGCTCCAAAAAGCGCTGAAGAAAACATGCATTATACAATTGAGAAGGCAGCGAAACAATAAGAAGCGAGCGAGTCACACATAGAACCATATTCATGAATGCAGCTACTTCGGAAACAAAGCACGGTGTAAACCTAAAGTTTAAATTAAGTTCATAGACAGGTTGCCGCTGGCGTTTGTCATGCCCATGGGTAATGCGGGATACAAGTTTAATGAGAGGACGCTGGATATAAACGAGAGTTTTGATCAGTTTGTAACTAAGTTAAAATTACTGGTGAAGGGCTAAGCTTATGCAAATTCCGAGAGTCTGTCTTTGTGGGGGGATTGACAGTTAAGGCGGGTGGGAGAGTCACGTCATCATCTCCCTCCATTCACCTCATTTCGCTGTGAGCTGAGCTCCGCAACGCAGTCTTGTGGAACCAACTTTGTGATGCTGCCACCAAATACTCACAGAAAAATCCACAAGTTAATACACACGCTGTCTCTACAGTTTCTACACACTCTGAATTCTCCAGTCACTACTTACAAAAGGTTACATTAACAATCGTGTTACGTTATTTTTAAAATGTTTCCTTTTCTTAGCACAAGCACAGCTGAGAAGCTTCGATGCATGTGCTCCATAACGTGTTAAAAAATAACGCATTTAATCACACTTTGCATTCCAAGAAAAGGGAAACTTCTGCCAATGCATGATTTCCTGGTACACCGATTACATTGATGCACACATCAGAGCTACAAAAATGTAACAATGAAGAAAGTCGTTACTTTCGACTGATTGGAGGAAAATTTCATTTCAAAAGACTACCCGACGGAAGCCTTGATAAAAGCGTGGTTTGGTGCATATGTATGTATGTATGTATGTATGTATGTATGTATGTGTATATATAATATATATATATATATATATATATATATTGTGGCAGTAGGGGGCAGTAGTGCACCCTCGAACCCTCAGGTACGACTCCTGACACCAGGTAACAGTCTAAGACCTTTTTATTTTTCCCACAGTGCACCAAGCACCTTCCACACTACAAATAAACACACTCTAATAAACACTATCCACACAATAACCTCTCCTCCTCGCCCAGACACTTTGCTCCTCTCCCACCCAGCACAGCTCAGTGTCTGGACTGAGGCAGCGTCCTTTTATAGCCCCTGACCGGAGGTGTTCCTGTCCCAGCAGTCCACAGTTCCCTATTCCTTCCGGGTCAGGGCAATCAGTCCATTACTTCAACCCGGGAGCACGCCATACCTTCCTGTCACGTGACCGTGACGTACTCCCGGGTCATAAGGCACAACAGAGCCGATAAGTCCCCCCACAGCGACTCCTGGTGGCGCCCAAGGTATCCAGCAGGGCTGTGAATAAACACCACAGAGTCCATAAGGCCCTGCTGGACCGTCGAGTCGCGATCCCGCTGTCTGGAGAGCTCCTCCTGTCGGCCTGGGGGTGCGGACCGGCCTCGGAAGCCGGCAGTCTTCCACAGTTCCCCTTAGTGACGACTTCTGGGGCGGAGCGTCCGGCCCGAAGGGGCGTCCTCCTCCAGGAGGGCCAGCGTCATCCGAGCCTTGAAGCGTTGTCCCTGTCCTCGGCGAACCTTGGAGGGGCGGTGTACTTCCTGTCTCTCCGGGGACAATGGCGCCTCTCGTGGCCCGGTCGCCGGCAATTATAGCACCGACGGAGTCCTCCTGGCTGTTCCCCTCTGCGGGACCAAAAACATCTCGGGAACTCCGTCAGCGTCGTCTCCGCCCCTTCACCTGCCAGGGGAAGTCATCATGGCGCCTGGCGGCCCTCAAACCTTCTTTCCATCCTGTCGGAGACCCACCTTTCCTTTTGGGGATCTCCGCTTGATTTGGGGCTTGCGCTCAGCCTGAGGCTCTCTATGGAAAGGAGAGAGCCTCTTTGCTGTCTGCACACCCGTTGCCCTACGCTTATTAGGTTCCGGCGTCATTAGTACCGACTCGCCCCGATGTACAGCACCAACCAGCTGCACCGGCACGAGCGGCGCTTCCCCCGGCACTCCTATCACCGGCGTTAACCCGCACTTAAGACCGGTCGGGTCCTCGGGAGCCGTACTGCTCCGGAAAGCCACGCCACGCGCATGCCCCGGGCCGTTTGCTCCAGTCCCCGACCATTCGGTCATCATGCCCCAGTCCTTAGTCGGGCACACAGTGCTTTGACACGCTACTCATTCTCAGCGGTGCCCGATGCGCACTGTGTCCCCTTACACTCTACGACGGGGAGGGACTCACCTGTACTCCCGCATCGATCATCTCGGAGGTTCCGGCCCAGCCGCTGCACGCAGTCCTGTAGACCCTTTACGGGGTCTGCAGCCGTCGCTCCCAAGTCCTCCACACGTTCCTTCAGCTGTTGTAAGTCCTGTAAGAAACACCGTGGGTGCGAGGTATTCCTCGAGCCCCGTAAGTCAGACAGTTAATGTTTACGGCGGAGTTGTTTGCGCTTCGCATTTCGCTTACCCTCCGGCCGGGAACCAATGAGCCGCGTCGCCTCCAGGCACGTGTTCCGCTGGAGTCGCGCAAAGGCTCCTGGGAGTTGGAGTCCTCAGAGGGACGGCTGGCTACTAAAGCGGCTGCGATCTGCCTTCTCCTTTACCGCGGCAGACTCGTCAGCCACAACCCGTCCCTCTTTGTCGGCGGCTTTTCCTTTCGGCGGCCTTCGCCCGCCTTCCCCTCCCCTTCGAGGAGGCTCGGACCCGTTAGGGGACGACCGGCCTCGTCGGCGGACTCCGGATTTCCTCCACCGTCCCGACACCCCCCGCGGGTGACCAGTCTGTTGTCCCCAACCGCGGCTGTCTCTAGCCGCCTTTCACCGCGACTTGCCTTCTGGGAGCCGCGGCCATTTTGCCGAGGCATGAGGCCGTCATCCAAGACGCCGCTGCAATCCTCCCGGCGGACGTCTGCAAAATAGGAAAACAACAAAGACGGGACGTCGGGCGGTTTACCTGCAGCCGCCTCCGTAACGGAATGCGGCACCCCGGACCGTCTAAGAGTACGCTGCGCCGGGATTTGTCCGTGTGCGGGTCGCCGCGGCCGAGCTTGTTTAGCCCGGATCAGCGCTTTGTCTTCCTCGCTCCCGGTCAGGAGGGTCCAGGACATCGCGGCGTCCGTCATGCCCTGCAGGCGGCTGGGACTGAGCTTCTTTTTCCCTGTTTTCTTTCCCATAGTCCTGCAGAACGGGATGGCGCGCACAGTTGCAGCTTTTGGTGCGGGTGGTGTTTGCACCTCCGTGAAAAGATGGGGAATCCCCCGAGGGTTGTCTGCCCACACAAAATTTGTTTGTAATGCAGGTCCTCTGCCAACAGCGGCCAGAGAATCCTGCCGACTACGCCAGTGTGGCAGTAGGGGGCAGTAGTGCACCCTCGAACCCTCAGGTACGACTCCTGACACCAGGTAACAGTCTAAGACCTTTTTATTATTTCCCACAGTGCACCAAGCACCTTCCACACTACAAATAAACACACTCTAATAAACACTATCCACACAATAACCTCTCCTCCTCGCCCAGACACTTTGCTCCTCTCCCACCCAGCACAGCTCAGTGTCTGGACTGAGGCAGCGTCCTTTTATAGCCCCTGACCCGGAGGTGTTCCTGTCCCAGCAGTCCACAGTTCCCTATTCCTTCCGGGTCAGGGCAATCAGTCCATTACTTCAACCCGGAGCACGCCATACCTTCCTGTCACGTGACCGTGACGTACTCCCGGGTCATAAGGCACAACAGAGCCGATAAGTCCCCCCACAGCGACTCCTGGTGGCGCCCAAGGTATCCAGCAGGGCTGTGAATAAACACCACAGAGTCCATAAGGCCCTGCTGGACCTCGGAGCACGATCCCGCTGTCTGGAGCTCCTCCTGTCGGCCTGGGGGTGCGGACCGGCCTCGGAAGCCGGCAGTCTTCCACAATATATATATACTAGCAAAATACCCGCGCTTCGCAGCGGAGAAGTAGTGTGTTAAAGAAGCAATGAAAAAGAAAAGGAAACATTTTGAAAATAACGTAACATGATTGTCAATGTAATTGTTTTGTCACTGTTGTGAGTGATGAGTGTTGCTGTCATATATATATGACACACATAAACATATATATATACATATCTATACATCTACACATATATATACACACACACATATATACATACATATATATATCTACATATATACACATACATATACATACACACACATATATACACACAAATACATATATATATATATATATATATATATATATACATACATATCTACATATATACACACACAGCTATTTCGTATCAGTGCAAAAGCGCTGCTTGTTAAACGGATAACTCCGCTCTTACGTGCAATTCTGCGTGCATATTATGAACTATTGTATTTGTTCAAGTTCTATTTAAATTTTAAATAGAAGGAATTTTTATTTAGTCGACAGAAATATCTTTGGTAGGAATGGTAAAAACAGACAGGAATATTATCTATACTAATAAAAGGCAAAGCCCTCCCTCACTCACTCACTCACTCACTCACTCCCTCCAACTTCCCGTGTAGGTAGAAGGCTGAAATTTGGCAGGCTCATTCCTTACAGCTTACTTACAAAAGTTGGGCAGGTTTCATTTTGAAATTCTACACCTAATGGTCATAACTGGAAGGTATTTTCTCCATTAACTGTAATGGAGTTGAGCTGGAATGGCGTGGGGGAGTTTGTGTGACATCATCACGCCTCCCGTAATCCGTGAACTGATTGTCAGCGCGTGCGTAGAAAACCAGGAAGACCTCCAAAAGCGCTTAAGAAAACATGCATTATATAATTGAGAAGGCAGCGAAAAACAATAAGAAGCGAGCGAGTGACATATGCTACCATATTCATGAGTGCTGCTGCCTCGGAAAGAAAGCAAGGTGTAAACCTAAACTTTAAATTAAGTTCATAGACAGGCTACGCTGGCGTTTCACATGCCCACAGGTAATCACGGGATACAAGTTTAATGAGAGGGCGCGGGATATAAGCGAGAGTTTTGATCACTTTGTAACTAAGTTAAAATTGTAGGTGAAGGGGTGTGCTTATGCAAATTCCGAGACTGTGTTTGTGGGGATTGACAGTTAAAGGCGGGTGGGGAGTCACGTCATCATCTCCCCTCCCATTCATCTAATTTCGGTCTGAGCTGAGCTCAGCTAATGCCGTCTTCGAAGCAACCGTCAGACTGCCACCAAATACTCACAGAAAAATCCACAAGTTAATACACACGCTGTCTCTAGAGTTTCTCCACACTGAATCCTCCAGGCACTACTTACAAAAGGTCACATTGACAATGCGTGTTACGTTATTTTTAAAATCTTTCCTTTTCTTAGCACAAGCACAGCTGAGAAGCTTGATGCATGTGCTCCATAACGTTAAAAATAATGCATTTAATCACACTTTGCATTACAAGCAAAGGGAGCTTTTGTCAATGCATGATTTCCTGGTACACGATTACATTGATCAAGCGCATCCCGATTCATTTTACCCTCGCACCACCTTAGTTTGAGAAGAAGTCTGAAAAATATGAGGTTAACACAGAAAAACATCACCAATTCAAGCTTTATGAATAATCGATTAAGCCATCAATAATTGTTTTGGTAAAGCCATCCTCCTTCCATTTTATAATTTTTCCGCCAATAGCCATGATTAAATGAGCGGTAAATAAAGTAAGAGCAAAGCGAGGGTGACTTATTTAGGCAGGCATATATATGACAGCAACACTCATGACAATGTCAATCATGTTACGTTATTATTAAAATGTTTCCTTTTCTTTTCATTACTTCTTTAACACACTACTTCTCCGCTCTGGCGGGGATTTTGCTATATATATAATATATGAATGACCTCCAAAAGCTGAGACTTTTGATATCATGAGCGTGTCTGCAAAACTGTGGTCTCCTGCCCAGCAAAAGTCGAGCAGCCAGCGCGTGCATAGCTGTGCCGCCTTTGAGGCGCTGACTGCGCTTCTGCCTTAAGTCAAAGTGAGCACTTTTAATTTTTCATCCTCCCCTGCGCTATAGCCCAGACAAGTGCAAACACGGGACCCCTTTTCTACACCACGGCAAAATAATATTAAGGCGATTCACACTTTCTTTTGCACGTATCGATTATGAGGTCCTCACCTCGGATTATGAAGACACGCACGAGTGGAGGACTGACAGTGCCATCACAGCTGATTAATGGCAGGGGCGTCTCACCAGTCTACACAAGACCCACGCGACTGTCCCCAAAAGGCGATCATAGCGTCAGCGAACACATCTCTCTATACTATATAAAAGAAAAGGCAACTTTCCTTTCTTTACACCTTTTTCCTTTTATCCCAAACCAAAGCCTTTCTCTCTTAACACTGCAGAGGACACAAAACTAATTTTCTTTAAATGCGGTAAGGCACATTACCAGAGGCACAAATTTGAGCGTTCACATAGAAAATGTAATTTCTATACCACAGCCGTCGTGTAGCGCCTTTCAAAAGGGATCTACTACCGAGAGATGATCCATATACATTTTAGCTGCTGTTAGTTACTTACCTGTTGTGTTACACAGTCTTTAAAATGTAGTTTACCTGAAACCACTCCAGTAGTGCTCAATGTACCTGTACTTCTTAAAGCGTTAATGTTTTACTGTTTAATAACTTATAGACTATATTTTATTATTTTTCCCTTGCACTCAGTGACCAAAGCTATACACACACATATAGACACATACAAACATACACACAAGTATATGTATGTGTATATATATATATATATATATATATATATATATATATATATATATATATATATATATATATATATATATATATATATATATATATATATATATATATATATACACACACACATATCTACATATATATATAATTTGTGTGTGTATGTATGTATGTGTATATATGATGTAGATAGGTATGTATATATATATATATATATATATATAGATATATAGATAGATATAGATAGATTTAGATAGATAGATATGAGAACAACACTCATATCAATGACAAAACAATTACATTAACAATCAAGTTACGTTATTTTTCAAATTTTTCCTTTTCTTTTTCGTACCTTCTTTAACACACTACTTCTCCGCTGCGAAGCGCGGGTATTCTGCTAGTTCCTGAATAAATCAACTCAAACCTTAAACAACTTATAATATTTTGCTCTCCATAAAAATATATCCTGTCTAAATTATACAAGTTAGAAATAAAGTAAGCGTTAAAAGAACAAACATTCAAATTTCTTTACTCTTATGTAATTTTATATAAAAAATAAACTTAGATTTTAAATATCCCAAAAGATTTTGCTCTCCATAAAAATATATCCTGTCAAAATTATATAAATTCAAATATAAACATGCTGCATAACAAAACCTGGAAATATAAATAAAATGTGTTCCTTTCAGCAATAACAAATCAAATCATTCAGTTGTCTTTGCTCATATGTCATTTTAGAGCTGGACGCCTGGCATCTTTTTTTGGCCACAGGTTCGTTTCTGTTTGCTGTGAGGTTCTGTGTTGTGGAGATTCTCAGGATGGATTGCCAGGTGCTCATCAGTGAGGCGACTCCTGTGTGCTGTTTTGTTAGTCTTTATCACTGAGAAGAGCTTCTCACACAGATATGTGCTACCAAACATGCACAAGGTTCGAGCCGCATGTAGACAGACTTTTTTTGTTCTTCAAAGTCACCAAAGCACCGTGCAAACTCAGTGCGCTCAGTTTATCAGCAAAGTGCGTATTTTGGGAACACCGTAGTGACGACTTGGTTCAACATTACTTGGCAACAGGGAAAGTGGGGCAAGTTGCACTGGTGCATTGTGTCTCCCATAAAAGCAGCTTCACTTGAAATCACTTTGTGATTGTGCACGGGTAAAAATGTTCGCTGAAGTGTCAGATTCTTATTTAATTCTTCTGCTTTCTGTATCTTCTGCATTGCATTCAGTTCTTTCAGGTTACCCTGATGTTTTGTCTCATAGTGCCGTCTTAGATTAAATTCTGTAATTACAGCCACATTAGCTCCACAAATGAGACACACGGATTCAGTAAACATATACTCAGCCTCCCATCGGTTTTTATAGGCTCTATTTTCAGAATCAACTTTTCTCTTCAGCATCTTGTGAGCTAGCTTCGCAATAACTTGCAGCATCATAAGCTAGACTTGATTAACGCGGTAAGTGTTCTGCAAGGCAGCTGAAGCGCTGCATTATGGGAGGGATCTGTAGTTTATTGTGTTACCAGCGCTTCATATTCCCGGGCCATTAATAACAATAATAGAGTATATAAAATGATCCCGCGGGCTGGATATAATTACACGCCGGGCCGGATGTGGCCCGCGGCCCTTGAGTTTGACACATATGGACTAAATTAATTAATCTAGACTATTAATTTAGACTAATTCCTATAATTTAGACTAATTCCTGCCTTTTTGGTATCAGTAAAGCCACGCTTTCTAGACTCCAACTGGCTCAAAATGCGGCTGCAAGGCTTCTAACTGGAAGTAGCAGAATCCAACACATTTCACCTATTTTGAAAACCCTACACTGGCTGCCGGTTAGATTCAGAATCGATTTTAATATTCTCCTCCTAACCTATAAGGCATTAAACGGTCTAGCCCCCGCCTATTTGAGTGTCTTGCTCCATTGTCACAATCCCCCTCGTGTTCTTTGATCCACAGATCAGCTGCTCCTAACCGTTCCCAAGGCACATTTTAAAGCTCGTGGTGAAAGGGCTTTCTCCGTCTGTGCACCCAGGCTCTGGAACTCCCTGCCCTTAGTGGTTAGGCAAGCCGCTTCAGTCGCCACATTCAGATCTCGCCTAAAAACGCACTTCTTCACATTGGCTTTTAATTCTTAACCTGTTTCATTTTCCACTTGCCTTTTATTATTTTTTCTATTTTATTTGGTCCCTTGACCTGTTTTTAGTATCTCTGTTTTAATTCTCTCTTAATGTTTATTTTTAATATTTTGCTTTTAGTCCTGCTTGTTGTAACTGTACAGCGCTTTGGTCAGTTGTAATGCTGTGTTTTTAAGCGCTCAACAAATAAATATGGTATGGTATGGTATGGTAAATAGAACTTGAAAAGATATATTTTTTCAAATGTGATCGCGCAATTCAGATAGAGTTGACGCTTTTACAGCCTGCATGCCTCAATAAGTCATCCTCCCCTCTCTCTTACTTTTTTACCGTTCATCTAATGAATACACTGAGTATGGCTTTACCAAAACAATCATTGATGGCGAATAAAGTATCCATTATTCGAGTATGTAGATCGGGGTATATATATATACATATATATATACCCGCGTATCGCAGCGAGCGTAGTGTGTTAAAGAAGCTATGAAAAGAAAAGGGAACATTTTAAAAATAACGTAACATGACTGTCAATATACAGTAATTTGTTTTGTGAGTTTTACTGAGTGTTGCTGTCATCCAGGATTTGATTATTATTATTTCTTTCAATCAGGTTCGTATTTGTAGGATGTGTTGTGTTCAAGTTACATTCCGTGTTTGTCAATCGTTGTAAAGATGACAGGTTTCATTCATCGATTCATTTCTTACTGCATCAATAAACAGCTCGTCTTCTTCTTTATCTGAGACCCGACACACTGCATGCACGGCTTTTTTTTTACACTGTCTTCCTTTTGCGGGACATTGACTTTTTCCACCGTGTGCTTTGTTTCCACAGTAGCTGCATTTATGAATATACTTGTATTTATCACACACTTCATATTTTTTTGCTGCCTTTTTCAATTTTATAATTTGTTTTTTGTTCAGCGCTTTTTGGAGCTGTTGCTTTTTGTCTGTGCACTGCGTCAGTTCACGTGAGCCGCTCGGTGTACATGCATCGAAGTTTCCCAGCTGTGCTGGTGCCATCTCGTGCTATGTCCATGGCTGTATCTAATGTTACTGAAGTCCCGGCACTTAAAACTTTCTCTCGCAGTTTTGCTGGGTTTGTGCCAAACACCACCCTGACCATCTCATCTTCCTCTGCATAAGCACAGTCCTTCACCCGTGAATATTTACCCGTGGCAGTTTGCTATTGGATTGCCGCTGACGGACGGCCTTATATGGGTAGGCACTAAATTACAAACGCCAGCGGCAGCCTGTCTATGAACTTAAAGTTTAGGTTTACATCGTGCTTT
>NC_053171.1:53808748-53813748 GCF_016835505.1 Polypterus senegalus
CAAAGCACGATGTAAACCTACACTTTAAATTAAGTTCATAGACAGGCTGCGCTGGCGCTTGTAATTTAGTGCCTGCCCATATAAGGCCGTCCGTCAGCGCAATCCAATAGCAAACTGCCACTAAATATTCACGGGTGAAGGACTGTGCTTATGGAGAGGAAGATGAGATGGTCAGGGTGGTGTTTGACACAAACTCAGCGAAACTGCGAGAGAAAGTTTTAAGTGCCAGGACTAAGGTAACATTAAATACAGCCATGGACATAGCACGAGATGGCACCAGCACAGCTGGGAACCTTCGATGCATGTACACCGAAAGGCTCACGTGAACTGACGCAGTGCACAGATAAAAGCAACAGTTCCAAAGAGCACTGAACAAAAACCGAATTACACAATTGAAAAGGCAGCAAAAAATATGAAGCGTCTGATACATATAAGCATATTCATAAATCCAACTACTGCGGAAACAAAGCACACTGGAAAAAGTCAATGTCCCGCTAAAGGAAGACAGTGTAAAAAAAACCCGTGCATGCAGTGTGTCAGGTCTCAGATAAAGAAGAAGACGAGCTGTTTATTGATGCAGTAAGAAACGAATCGATGAATGAAACCTGTCATCTTTACAACGATTGACAAACACGGAATGTAACTTGAACACAACACATCCTACAAATACGAACCTGATTGAAAGAAATAATGATAATCAAATCCTTGATGACAGCAACACTCAGTAACACTCACAAAACAAATACTGTATATTGACAGTCATGTTACGTTATTTTTAAAATGTTCCCTTTTCTTTTCTAGCTTTTTAACACACTACTTCTCCGCTGATACGCTGGTATATATATATGTATATATATATATATCCCGATCTACATACTCGAATAATGGATACTTTATTCGCCATCAATGATTGTTTTGGTAAAGCCATACTCAGTGTATTCATTAGATGAACGGTAAAAAGTAAGATCGAGGGAGGATGACTTATTGAGGCATGCAGGCTGTAGTGCGCGTCAACTCTATCTGAATTGCGCGATCACATTTGAAAAAATATATCTTTTCAAGTTCTATTTAGTCCATATGTGTCAAACTCAAGGGCAGCGGGCCATATCCGGCCCGCGAGATCATTTTATATACTGTATTATTGTTATTAAAGCCCGGGTATATGAAGCGCTGGTAACACAATAAACTACAGATCCCATAATGCAGCGCTTCAGCTGCCTTGCCGAACACTTACCGCGTTAATCAAGTCTACCTTATGATGCTGCAAGTTATTGCGAAGCTAGCTCACACGATGCTGAAGAGAAAAGTTGATTCTGAAAATAGAGCCTTTAAAACCGATGGGAGGCTGAGTATATGTTTACTGAACCCGTGTGTCTCATTTGTGGAGCTAATGTGGCTGTAATTACAGAATTTAATCTAAGACGGCACTATGAGACAAAACATCAGGGTAACCTGAATGCAATGCAGAAGATACAGAAAGCAGAATAATTAAATAAGAATCTGACACTTCAGCGGACGTTTAACCCGTGCACAATCACAAAGTGATTTCAAGTGAAGCTGCTTTTATGGGAGACACAAATGCACCAGTTCACCTTGCCCCACTTTCCCTGTTGCCAAGTAATGTTAAACCAAGTCGTCACTACGGTGTTCCCAAATACGCACTTTGCTGATAAACTGAGCGCACTGCGCACTGAGTTTGCACAGCGCTTTGGTAACTTTGAAGAACAAAAAGTCCGTCTACATGCGGCTCGAACCTTGTGCATGTTTGGTAGCACATATCTGTGTGAGAAGCTCTTCTCAGTGATAAAGACTAACAAAACAGCACACAGGAGTCGCCTCACTGATGAGCACCTGCAATCCATCCTGAGAATCTCCACAACACAGAACCTCACAGCAAACAGAAACGAACCTGTGGCCAAAAAAAGATGCCAGGCGTCCAGCTCTAAAATGACATATGAGCAAAGACAACTGAATGATTTGATTTGTTATTGCTGAAAGGAACACATTTTATTTATATTTCCAGGTTTTGTTATGCAGCATGTTCATTTTTGAATTTGTATAATTTTGACAGGATATATTTTTATGGAGAGCAAAATATTATAAGTTGTTTATGGTTTGAGTTGATTTATTCACTAATTATATTCCTGTCTGTTTTTACCATTCCTACCAAAGATATTTCTGTCGACTAAATAAAAATTCCTTCTATTTAAAATTTAAATTGAACTTGAACAAATACGATAGTTCATAATATCCACGAGACTTGCACGTAAGAGCGGGAGTCATCCGTTTTAACAAGCAGCGTATTGCACTGATACAAAATAGCGGTGTGTGTATATATGTAGATATGTATGTATATGTATATATATGTTTATATATATATATATGTGTGTATATATATATATGTGTGTGTATATATATATCTATACTAATAAAAGGCAAAGCCCTCACTCACTCACTCACTCACTCACTCACTGACTCATCACTAATTCTCCAACTTCCCGTGTAGGTAGAAGGCTGAAATTTGGCAGGCTTATTCCTTACAGCTTACTTACAAAAGTTGGGCAGGTTTCATTTCAAATTCTACGATAAGGGTCATAACTGGAAGCTATTTTTCCCCATATAATGTAATGGAGTCTTGAGTTGGAGATGGCCGGGGGAGTTTCGTGTGACATCATCACGCCTCCTACGTAAGTACGTAGAGCACAAGGAAGAACTCCAAACAGCGATCAGCACAAAGCGCCATTTCACAATTGAGAAGGCAGAAAAACATTATGAAGCAAATGATGCATACAAGCATATTCATAAGTACAGCTACTGCGGAAACAAAGCACGGCGTGAACCGTAAGTTTATATTAAATTAAGTTCATAGGCTACCACTAGCGTTTGTAATTTAGTGCCTGCCCATATAAGGCCGTCCATCAGCGGCAATCCAATACAAACACTGCCGGTAAATATTCACGTTGAAGGACTGTGCTTATGCAGAGGAAGATGAGATGGTCAGGGTGGTGTTTGGCACAAACTCATTGAAACTGCGAGAAAGTTTTAAGTGCGGGTCTTAGCTGACATTACACGAGATGGCACCAGTACAGCTGGGAACCTTCGATGCAAGAACACCAAGCGGCTCACGTGAACTGGCGCAGTGCACAGACAAAAAGCAACAGTTCCAAAGAGTGCTGAACAAAACCGAATTACACAATTGAGAAGGCAGCAAAAAATATGAAGCGCCTTATACATAGAATCATATTCATAAGTGCAGCTACTGCGAAACAAAGCACACGGTGGAAAAAGTGAATGTCCTGCTAAAGGAAGACAGTGTAAAAAAAACCGTGCATGCAGTTTGTCACATCACAGATAAAAGGAAGACGAGCTGTTTATTGATGCAGTAAGGAACTAATCGATGAATGAAACCTCTTATCTTTACAACGATTGACAAACACGGAATGTAACTTGAACACATCCTACAAATACGAGCCTGATTGAAAGAAATAATGATAATCAAATCCTTGATGACAGCAACATTCAATAACACTCACAAAACAATTACTGTATATTGACAATCATGTTACGTTATTTTTAAAATGTTCCCTTTTCTTTTCATAACTTCTACTTCTCCACTGCGATACACGGGTATATATATAAATGTATATATATACCCGATCTACAATACATACTTTAGCATAGACAAGCCACACGCTGTGGCTAATTGTAGAGTCTTAAGCCTCTAACGCCGACATTCGAGGTTGATTCCCGAGAGGGATGTACTGACTATGTACGCGCTACCGATTCATTTTACCTTCGATCTCCTTGGTTTGGGACGTATGAAAAAATATTAGGTTAACGCAGAATCATGTTACGTTATTTTTAAAATTTTCCCAGCACAGCTGAGAAGCTTCGATGCATGTACTCCATAACGCGTTAAAAAATAACGCATTTAATCACACTTTCAATTCCAAGCAAACGGGAACTTTTGTCAATGCATGATTTCCTGGTACATCCATTACACTGATGCACACATCACAGCTACAAAAATGTTAGAGTCGGAATAAAGCGCGCTCCTACGACTGATCATTTCGACTACCCGAAAGCCTTGATAAAAGCATGGTTTTGTGCACACTGAAAAGCAAGCAAAATTAGATGCATTACAGAAAGCGGACTTTGTGGCTCTTACTGGGGATCATTGGACTTCCGTGACCGTTAGTAATTCTAAATACATCTAATTACAAAATGTTCAATGATCACACTGTTTTAGCCTAATGTACAAAATAATTTTGGCTAATGTTACTCAGAGTTTAAAGAGTAAGCTGGTCAAATTACCTTTTATGTTTCTGACTTATTTTTTTAAGAAGAAAAACTGCACTTTATGTTGAAATTTTGGTTATTATTATTTAAAGACAATACTATTCTGAAAATGTACTTAAAGTACTTAAACTACCACTTTATTTTTAAGTCTGCCCAATTTTAACCAGGGATGATATTTTTGTTTCTGTTTTGAATTCAAATGCAGTTTAAAGGCTTTTTTTCAGAAATTAAAACAGCTTCAGTTTACAATATTCATGTCCATGTCTATTATTTGATTCTGTCGCCACTAAAACCGCTTTTAAATAAAAAAAAACATTTGCGATTTGGGGCAAATTTACGTAGCGATTACATACGATTAATCAAGATTAATTCTTACACAGCCTCTAATTAATTGGATTAATTTTTTTAATCGAGTCCCACCCCTAATATATATATATGTAGATATATATATGTAGATTTGTATATATACAGTGGTGTGAAAAACTATTTGCCCCCTTCCTGATTTCTTATTCTTTTGCATGTTTGTCACACAAAATGTTTCTGATCATCAAACACATTTAACCATTAGTCAAATATAACACAAGTAAACACAAAATGCAGTTTTAAATGATGGTTTTATTATTTAGGAGAAAAAAAATCAAACCTACATGGCCCTGTGTGAAAAAGTAATTGCCCCCTGAACCTAATAACTGGTTGGGCCA
>NC_053171.1:53818748-53871248 GCF_016835505.1 Polypterus senegalus
GATCAATGCGAAGGTAGCCTTTCAGCATTTTTTACAGGAGCGTCCGTATCTTCTAAGCAAACAGCCTCTGTGCAAAAGCCCTCTGCTCACATCTCCTCCGTCCAAGCGCAGAGAACGTCAGAGAGAGAGAGCGCGAGATTAAAGCAAACAATCAAAAAATCAATAAGTGAGCTTTTGGATGCACCTCGATAAAGCGGCATTTCTTAGAGGAGCGTCCGTATCCACTAGGCAAAAGCTTCTGTGCAAACAACACCTCAGCACACACCCTCTCCGTCAGGCGCAGAGAATGTCAGAGAGGGTGAGATAGAGGCAGAGACAAGCAAACAATCGAGCACCGCGCAGGAGGCATATCTTATAGCATTGAGGAGTTTTAGTTAATATGTAATACGTGCTCTGATTGGGTAGCTTCTAAGCCATCCGCCAATAGCGTCCCTTGTATGAAATCAACTGGGCAAACAAACTGAGGAAGCATGTACCATTGGGTGTGTTTGTTTTATATTCTACCAAGTATAGAAAATACAGTCAGGGATCCCCAAATAATGCAGAACTGTATGTGGTTGATACCTTATTTTTAGAACATTTCAACTGTTTCAAAATATATTTAGGAAGGCATTTCTGTGCAATACATATTTTATTTAAGTTGTTTTGTTGTATATGCAGCTAAGTGCTAGCACTCCAGAAGATGAGTGTGAGGGGAGGTCCATCAGAGAGTGGTTCATTTTATGGGGACATGATATGTTCAATATGCTCCTGAGAATATACCCCAGAAGAAGGGTTTAGCATAGCTTTTATTTTGGAAAGGGACCTTTCTCTGTAATAAACTCGTTTCCAAACTCTCTTATGTTTTTATTATTTTGTTTTTTCAGCAACATTTAATTTAAAAACTGTATTTTTGAGTTAAAAGAAATATATATAATTTTAATAAATTACATATTAAAAAAGGCATGAAAATTTTTTTGTATCGAAAAAATATCGAACCGTGACACCAAAGTACCGAACCGTAAATTTTGTGTATCGTTGCACCCCTTTATATATATATAGATAGATAGATAGAGAGAGAGAGAGAGAGAGATGGCAATAACACTCATACACAAAACAATTACATTAACAATCTTGGGTAATATTATTTTGAAGTAACGCTACTCTTACTTGAGTACAATTTTTGGCTACTCTGCCCACCTCTGCATATTAATGTCGAGTATTGTGCATCAGTGATGAGTATTAAGTACATCTACAAGTACATTCATAAAGGGCAGAATAGAGTGCGCGTACTTTTATTGAAAGAACAAGCACAGTACGAAGTTCAAGCATATTTAGATACTCGATACGTTAGTGCAGTGGAAAGCGGGTGGCATTTAGTGGAATTACCATTGCACGGTTGAAGTCATTCTGTAGAATTATTACTGATTCATTTACCAGGACAGAATATGGTTCAATTTAAAAAGGCAAAGAAGCAGATGCTTTACAAGTAGCCAAAAAAAAAAATTATTGGCTTATTTCAAACTAAATAAAAAAGATGTAAATGAAAAGGCATGTATGTATGCACAAACTCATCAAGATTACACGTGGCAAAAACAAAAAGGAATATGGCATCCAAGAAAAATTAATTGCAAAAGTGTTGCACGATTAAATATTTTATCAGCAAAAGGTAGCGAATGCTTTCATTTAAAATTGTTACGAGAATCTAAAGGAGCAACGTTGTATAGAGATGCTAACTATAGATGGAAATACGTACAGTACCTTTCAAGAAGTGGCTTGAGCAGCTGGATTATGTAAATCGGATGACTATATGTATGAAATGACTTCTGATGCCATGTCTGTAATGATGCCTAACAAATTAAGACACTTTTTCGTATACTTAATTATGACAGGGGATGTTGATGCTTTACAATTATGGGAAGCGTTCAAAGGACCATTATCCGAAAAGTCAAATAAACAAATGGCTCTTTCAGTCATCAAAGAATTGTTAGAAGCAGAAGATTTAACAATGCAACAATTTGGTCTTTGACAAGAAATTAACGAATCAGAGGTAAAGAAAGAGATAAAAGCAGACTAATATGTAACAGTGGAAGACCGTAGAAGAATATATCAGGCAATGTACTCACAATTAAGCGATGATCAAAGATCCATTTTTGACACAATTCAAAAAAGTCTCCTCGGAGAAATTAAACAGTGATTATTCTTCATAGATGGACTAGGCGGAACAGGGAAAACAGTTTGTATAAATGTTTACTCCATTATTGCAAACAGCTATTCAAAAACATTACATCGATAGCATGGACAGGTATAGCAGCAATTCTTTTTCCATACGGTAAAACAGCTCACAATACATTTAACTTACCTTTAAATATCACAGACGAAAATGTTACATTCAACTGGAGGTTGGCAGGCAAAGCGAGCAGGGGTCATAGCCCCCTAGTATATAAAAAGAAAATAACCTTAGACAGCTTGAAATAAAAATAAACTTTTTCAGTATACTAAAGCATACTTTAGTATGAGAAGGGGAGAAAGATTTTGAAAACAACTCTTTGCATTTTTTTTTATTCTTTATTTCACCTTATACAATTTCTTGCATTAGGAATTTGTTAGTTTTTGTGTATTGGCAGGGTCAGCCATTGTACAGCACCCCTGGAGCAATTGAAGGTTAAGGGCCTTGCTCAAGGGCCCAGCAGAGTAGGATCTCTTTTGGCAGTGACGGGGATTCGAACAGGCAACCTTCGGGATACCAGCGCAGATCCTTAGCCTCAGAGCCACCACTCCGCCCTCATTGATGTTGCAAAGGTGCAACGTCATTACGATGGGGACTGTGCAATGCTTGTATTGGTTATGCCGGAAATGGATGAAGCACCATGAATGTCATCATTCAAGTTTAATGATTTACTTCACCACATCAAACCATTCATCTAATATCGAAGCACACACATTCATTCTGTTGAGGCTGCAGTGCTGCTTGCCATCAAACTGCGTTATCTTGCAATGGCTGAATCTCCACTTCTTTTCTCTGACATTTTCCGCTTTTCACAGACTTATCTGTCTCAGATTTGCTTCTGTTTCGTCTTGCATGTTTCTGCATGCACTTTCAAAGAGCTGGAGATTTGATGCCAGCTGTTCTTGCAGGCTTGTCTGTCGCTTTGGAGATATTGATAGTAAACAATGATGCTGACGTCACGTACCAAAACTTGAGCACACATGCCACCTAACTTTTTACTGGTACTACAAATTGTGCACACGTTGTGGTAATTTCTGATGATGTGCTCTGAGGACACGTCAAAACAGCGCTGGAAACAAGTGGCATCCATGAAGCGTGCATGTAAATATTCTGAGTGTCAAGTATAAACCTGACCATAGGTCCTTCTCATAAGATGTGCTTTCAGTCCTATTTAAATTTCACATTTTTATGTCTGCATTTAATACCTTAAATTTACCCCACATTGAATTTCATTTGCCACAAATCTACCCAAGCCTGTATGCTCTCCAAGTCCCTCTGTAATGATTCAGCTGAGCTTACGTTATTATTTTCTGTTCCACGTATTTCAATAAAGGTTTGGGCTGCGATTCTGTGGTTCCGTGGTGTCTCCTTGCTAATGTCATTCTGTACAATATAGTATTTCTTTTACTAGCTTCAAATAAATTCAGCTTTAAATATGAGTCAGCAAGTTAAAGATCTAAGAATGTCAGTTAAACTCAAGTACAGCCTTTGCTAGGTGCTCACCTTTTTCTTTCGAACAGATTTTCTTTGCCAGTTTTTAGGAGTGTACTACTAACCAGGTAATGAGTGCTCTGCAGATTCTGCTGGGAGGTACCTTGTTGGGTTTTAGTTTTTGTAGGGGAAGAGAAAATGAAGCGTTCTTATAGTCTGTTTGTAAAGACTGAATATTGGATATTTGATTTTAGTTACTGCATTAGAACTGACTGCGCACTGCCAGAGGTCAATTTTCTCCAAGGATGCTACAGACTGGAGCTTTTATTTCTCTCTCCTCTGTTGTCAGATGTTTATAGCTCAACAACTGATTGTTTGACAAATATTGTTAGGATTTTTCACTTCCAATCAGTTTGAAATCAACATTTTTAGCATGTTTTTAATATGTTAGTTTTTGTGTGCTTTATGTAATTCATAATTGGTAAAATTGTGATTGTATTTTACTGGTGAACATGTTACAGTGCTTTGAGTCTGTGTCTAATGAAGGGTGTTATACAAAAATGCATTGAATTGAATTCACCTGATGTGTCTGTTAAAAACACTGACTATTGTTTTGCACGGAAGAGAGAATGAAACAGTCAAGTACAAGAGATGCACAATACAGGTTACTGGGACTAGTATTTAGCTTGAATTTTATGCATTTCAGGATTGCCAAACAGTCCCGACATGTCTCTAGTGATGCAGACAATGCAGCCTTATGATCAGTGTTCTGTGATTAAGGAAAGCCAAGTTTTTAAGAGAGGGCACTTGAGAGAACTAACTGATAGGGCCATTGTTGTGTACACACAATTATAAACACACTCAGGAAAGCTGTGTTTAGGCGGGTGGGCTAGTGTATTTGTGTGCGAATGAGTTAGAGACAAAACATGAGTGCTTGTTTAAATATTTGTGTTTGAAGAGACAGGCACATAGTGAGCATTTTAACAGAGGGGCTGCTCTACACACAGCATGCTGTTGAAAATGGTGAGGCTGATTTAATACAATCTGGAGTGTTGGAGAGCAAGTGTATAAGAGAAAGAGTGGGACACAGAGTTAAGAGAGAACGTTGTGGGTGCCATATGTGAATTGATTTAATGGGGGAGGAGATGAGCTGCGATTAAATGGGAGGCAATGGGTGGAGTGAGTTCTAAATGGAGGTTTGATCTGCTTACCCCTAACAGGAGTAGCCAAAAGAAGAAGAAGTAGTTAAGAAAGATGCAAGTTGTCTTGTTTACAACTGGCGGAAACAAAAAAGGAATCTCATCATCCTCTTTAATGAAACCCCTTTGTGCGTCCAGGTGTCCGTGTGTGTCTTCTGGTGAAGTGCGCATGTGCGGGGCCACACGGCACGTTTTCAGTCTCTTCCTGTGCATTCCCTGTGTGTGCAGAGAGAGAGAGAGAGACAGACACACACAGGTGCGTGCGCGAGGGAGACATACGCAGGCACGCACGAGGCACACAGACACACACACACACACACACACACACGCTTACGAGAGAGAGAGACACACACACACGCAGGCCCGTGAGAGCATTGTTGCAATGTTACTTTTTTTGGTTGTTTATTAAATTACGGATTTTTCAAATGTTCATTTTTTCCCTGTGCTTAAAACTCATTAAAAAAAGTGTTTTTAGCGAGCGGGTCGTAAAGCTATAGCGCTAACTCTTGCAGTGTTAGTTTTCTTAGTGTTATTCAATGTTTTTACATTTAGTTTACTATTACGCTGTGCATTTAATGGTATAATTAACTATATTTGTGCTTAAAAACTTAAAAAAAAATATATATTTACATACAGTTCATACAGTCTGGAACGGATTAATTGTATTTATATACAATCCTATGGGGGAAATTACTTCGGTTCACGACCAAATCGGGTTACAACCAGAGTTTTGAACGAATTATGGTCGTGAACCGAGGTTCCACTGTATTACTGTCAGACAAAATTACAGGCATTTTACGGAAATACTAACCAGTATTACTGAGAGAGAAAATTAAAGGCACACAATACAGTGACACATATTACAGCCACATACAAGGTCCCTTGCCATTTAATATAGACTGTTCCTACTAATGTTTATGCACTACTGTTCTAGTGCCCGTTATTGTAACAGGCTTAATGTCTAGTAGTTAATAATACAAAAAGTCCAACTAGAACGAGAAAGTAGCTTTTCACACACTATAAAATAATATGAAATAATTAGCATGCTTTGGAAAGATATACTGTGATGTTTATGTAGGTGCTTCTGGCTTGCACATGTCTGAGCTTAATGCTTCATCCTACCTTTGGTGCAGACAATGCAAAGCTGGAGCCATCTGTATTTTTAATATGACTCATGACGGATTTTCCCCGTTTTATAGTTTGGCATACAACAAAGTTGTTAAAAAGCAAAATTACATTTAGTTGTAAAGTAGAAAAAGTATATCATGGCCAAGTAAAAGTCT
The DNA here is from genome assembly GCF_016835505.1 of Polypterus senegalus. Classification (NCBI taxonomy): domain Eukaryota; kingdom Metazoa; phylum Chordata; class Cladistia; order Polypteriformes; family Polypteridae; genus Polypterus; species Polypterus senegalus. The sequence continues at coordinate 53,824,871 of NC_053171.1, forward strand.
TTAGATTAGTCTAAAAAATATTATCTTGCTTATGTAGTGTGTTTTTCTTTGTTCGTTTATATATCTACTAGCCAACCCGCGGCATACCATACGCCGCATAATCAGGCCGGTTTTTTAATAATTTTTAAGCACAGGGAGAAAATTTAACATTTGCAAAATCGGTAAGGTAATAAATCAGCAAGAAAAGCAACATTGTAACAATGCACAGAACGAACTAACACACAATCGTCCGTGTGGCGTAGCAAGGTGGGAGGGGGGTGTGTACAAAATGCAGGAGCATCTAAGAAGACGCATGTTTGTCGTGGATGCGAATTGCTGTATGTAGCGTGTACAACACTTTGCTATGCTGCACGCGGTCGTGCGTCGAAACCGAAAACTCATTTTTTAAAGACTGCTCACTTCATTGTGTTTTAACCTCAGTTGTAAAGGAATGTTTTAATGATCCCATGGAATACCCCTCACAAACAGTTTTACATGCTGCATATGGCGATTCACCTCCGCAAGAAACATGCCTCTATGAACAGTCAACATGTGGGAGGGGGGTGTGTACAAAGGGTAGGGACGAAAACAGTGGGAGCGTATGGTTTGCAGCCTGAATGGGGTTCAACGGCTTACCCACGCCTAGACACACGCTCAATCTCATGCATAATTATTTATTGAATGGTAAACACTTCTGGAAAGACACGGTTGTCTAAAACGGGTTAGTGTGAGAATACAACAGTAAGTGAATGAAAAGATTGAACTCTGGAGAGAGCAAAATACTTAAACAATAGTGAACCTGCAGCATAACAAACAGCGCATAATTATTTATTGATGGTTGAACAATTCTGGAAAGACACAGGGACACCCCTCGCAAACTGTTTTACACACTGCATACAGCGAATCACATCCGCAACATGATTTTTCCTAGATGGTCCTGTCGCGTCCACCCTCGCACTCGAAGCATACACACTGCCTGCTCATGTGCACGGTCGCAAGCCGCGTCCAGCCTCGTTCTCGAAGCATACACACCGCCTGGTCATGTGTCCGCTCGCAAGAGAAACTCACGGAGAGCCGCCCAACAGCTGCTTGTGTGTGTGCCTCTGTCTATCTCTGGCGCGGCTTTCTCTTGCACTGCCTCTGTGTGAACCGGTGAGGCACAGAGAAGGTCAGCTGCTGACAGAGCGTCTCGACTGTTGCAGGGCCTGCATTGGTGAAGCAGGTGAGACGGTAATGAAACAGAGGCACAGGGCTTATTGGTTTTTAAAGACTGATTCCTTCATTGTGCTTTAACCTCAGTTTTAAAGGATTGTTTTAAGGATCCCATGGAATACCCCTCGCAAACCGTTTTACACTCTGCATATGGCGATTCACCTCCGCGAGAAACATGCCTCTATAAACAGTCAACGTAGCTCGGAGGTACATGACATTAACCAGACCTGCACTGCATGTGGCCTCTATGACAGACGAACATAAATGACGCCATTTTTTCTGTCGTCGCGTCCGAGTTGGTGGGCGTGGCCCTGCAAGTTGTCGTCGTATCCAATGGTCTTGGAGTTGGTGGGCGTGGCTCCTTCCTGTGTGCGCCATAGGTGTCTCACTTGTCGGCGGCTTAGTGAATCCACGCCCCTTCCGGCGTGCTTTTCATGGTTGTCTTGCCTTAGTGAATTATATATATAGATAATGGAGATGCTTGCATGGCCCCTGAACCCAAACACACACTAAAGAAGCCAAAAATAGAACGTAATAACACAGATTGGTACAGGACTTTGGACACAGAATCTTAAAAAGTGAGGGACTATGTATCTGTCGATGCAATACAACCAATACATAACATACAGAAAAATATATCTTGTATTTTCATTTTAAGTTAATTAAAACAGTCAACATTTAAAAAGTATAATATTTGAGGGCTTTGGAAAGAAACAGTGGATTTTTTTTCCTGCATACTCCTTGGCAGCATATGTAGCAGAAAATAAAAGCAGCATGTAATCATTTTTAAAATATTATTAAATATATTGACAAAACAGTTTTTTTTTCTTTTTAGCTCATAAACCATAGAAATATATCTAAAGATTTTAATGTGACAAACATTTATATGATTTATACAATTTTTAAGAAAAATCCGTGTGCAACAAATCATTATAACTTAAGATTTGGCTAATGTTATTATTCATGGCAACTTAAAACAATTGAGATACAACTGGTTGCATTTTCTTTTGTTTTTCCAGTTGGAGCACAGGGAGTTGAAAATGTCTTTCTTTTGGTCAAGTTGTGTCAGTAGCAAGATTCGAACCCACAGCGCCACAGTTTGAAGTCTAAAGCTATAACCGCTATGCCATACTGCCTCCCTATAACAGAGCAGAGAGAGAAGATATGCTTGCTGTGGAAATTTCACTTACATTGGTATATACCTTCTCACTCAGGGCAGAGGGGAGGGTTCAGGTGCAGTCAGTTATTGCTGAGCCAGATTACAAATGTGAAGATATATCTGTGCTTGTGTTTTCTGCCAGTCATGTGGGAATACAGTTGACTTCCATGTATGAGATCCTGACATCCTCAGTAGCTCTGACTGCTCACTTGTTGCCAATCTTGTGGGACATGAACACCTCCCAGACAGCTCTCCCATGGCAGACTTCTCTAGTGTGGTGGTGATACAAATGACTCTTCTGTGTATGTCTCTGTAGACATGTCTGGCACAGTGTGATTGTTGGGACTCTACATAAATACAAGTAACAAAAATGTGCAGTAATGTTTATAAATATATGTAACTATTGGCAAACTATATTAAATGTGATCAATGCAAGTAACCATATTAATATTAATTGATACGTTACCTCTCGCTCAGTGTTCACAGTCTTTTAGATGAGGTGATCATTGACGTTGAGCCACAATACAGCATCCAGGTGCAATAGTTATTTGAGCCATGGGTTCAATCTAGTGCTCTTGTGGATGAAAGTCTGCAGACCAGAGCCAGCAATGTCTTAATGGTTTTCTTAACATCCTTCATTACTTGGCTGTCATGATTAGATGCCATAATTGACTTCAAGATTATCATTTTCAAAGGCAGAACCATTGACACTTATAGTGTTATCACAGTGCACATCAGTGTTATGACTATCCTCATGGCCTTCAAAAATTAGATCTGGTCCTCCATCACTCTTATAATCAGATAAAGTTTAATTTTTTCGCTTGTTTTGTCAGTTAGTGCAGGGTACACTGGTTCCTACTGCTGGAAATACCTCTCAACAATGTCATGGCTTCACTTCTACCTGTTGGGGAACTGGGAGTTTCAGCATCTCCCGTTATGTCTTCAGTGTTGTTGGCTGATATTGTTCTTTCATGAAAGAAGGTGACAACATTTGTAAATATTGCAAAGAGAAAGAGGTGAGAGCTGTGGCTCCACTTGTGTTGCTTTCTGAGATGTTAGGTTAAGGACATGAACAAAACATCCTAGTTGTGGCCCCAAACCAGAAATACCATTATCAGTGGTGACAGGAGTAGGCACAAGGTTGAGCTGAGTTTAGGGAAGAGGTGAGGCAGGCACTTGCTGGCAGTAAAGAGTTACCAGACAGCTGGGAAACTACAGCAGATGTAGTAAGGGTGACAGCAAGAACAGTACTTGGCGTGACATCTGGAAAGAGGAAGGAGGAAAAGGAAACCTGGTGGTGGAATGATGAAATGCAGGAGTGTATACAGAGGAGGAGTATGGCAAATAAGAAGTGTGATAGTCGGAGAGATGCAGAAAGTAGACGAGCACAAGGAGATAAGGTACAAGGTGAAAAGAGAGGTGACTAAGGCTAAAGAAAAGGCGTATGATGAGTTGTATGAGAGGTTGGACACTAAGGAGGGAGAAAAACACCTCTACTATTTGGCTAGACAGAGGGACCGAGCTAGGAAAGATGTGCAGCAGGTTAGGATTATAAAGGATAAAGATGGAAACGTACTCACAAGCGAGGAGAGTGTGTTGAGCAGATGGAAAGAGTACTTTGAGAGGCAGATGAATGAAGAGAACGAGAGAGAGAAGAGGTTGGATGATGCAGAGATAGTGAATCAGGAAGTGCAATGGATTAGCAAGGAGGAAGTAAGGACAGCTATGAAGAGGATGAAGAATGGAAAGGCCGTTGGTCTAGATGACATAGCTATGGAAGCATGGAGGTGTGTAGGAGAGATAGCAGCGGAGTTTTTAACTAGATTGTTTAATAGAATCTTGGAAAGTGAGAGGATGCCTGAGGAGTGGAGAAGAAGTGTACTGGTGCCGATATTTAAGAGTAAGGGGGATGTGCAGGACTGTAGTAACTACAGTGGGATAAACTTGATAAGCCACAGCATGAAGTTATGGGAAAGAGTAGTGGAAGCTAGGTTAAGAAGTGAGGTGATGATTAGTGAGCAGCAGTATGGTTTCATGCCAAGAAAGAGCACCACACATACAATGTTTGCTCAGAAGGTGTTGATGGAGAAGTTTAGAGAAGGCCAGAACAAGTTGCATTGCGTCTCTGGGGACCTGGAGAAATCATATGACAGAGTGCCTCAAGAGGAGCTGTGGTATTGTATGAGGAAGTCGGGAGTGGCAGAGAAGTACGTAAGAGTTGTACAGGATATGTACAGGGGAAGTGTGACCGTGGTGAGGTCTGCGGTAGGAGTGACGGATGCATTCAAGGTGGAGGTGGGATTACATCAGGGATCGGCTCTGAGCCCTTTCTTATTTGCAATGGTGAAGAACAGATTGACAGACTAAATTAGGCAGGAGTCCCCATGGACTATGATGTTTGCTGATGACATTGTGATCTGTAGCAATAGTAGGGAGCGGGTTGAGGAGACCCTGGACAGGAATGAAGGTCAGTAGGAACAAGACAGAATACATGTGTGTAAATGAGAGGGAGGTCAGTGGAATGGTGAGGATGCAGGGAGTAGAGTTGGCGAAGGTGGATGAGTTTAAATACTTGGGATCAACAGTAGAGAGTAATTGGGATTGTGGAAGAGAGGTGAAAAAGAGAGAGCAGGCAGGGTGGAGAAGAGTGTCAGGAGTGATTTGTGACAGACGGGTATCAGCAAGAGTGAAAGGGAAGGTCTACAGAACGGTAGTGAGGCCAGCTATGTTATATGGGTTGGAGACGGTGGCACTGACCATAAAGCAGGAGACAGATCTGGAGGTGGCAGAGTTAAAGATACTAAGATCTGCATTGGGTGTGACGAGGATGGATAGGATTAGAAATTAGTGCATTAGAGGGTCAGCTCATGTTGGACGGCTGGGAGATAAAGTCAGAGAGGTGAGATTGCGTTGGTTTGTACATGTGCAGAGGAGAGATGCTCAGTATATTGGGAGATGGATGCTAAGGATAGAGCTGCCGGGAAAGAGGAAAAGAGGAAGGCCTAAGTGAAGGTTTATGGATGTGGTGAGAGAGGACATGCAGGTGATGGGTGTAACAGAACAAGATGCAGAGGACAGGAAGATACGGAAGAAGATGATCCGCTGTGGCAACCCCTAACGGGAAGGTCCAAAACAAGAAGAAGTAAACACATTCATACAAAATGCAAGGTAATGCAGGAAATAGTGAAATAAATACACATTAACTTTGTGTAAGACTATTCTGAGATATTCAGGTGGCCCATACTGAACAAGGATAGCCAGATGAACTATTTGTTAGCTTGATGGCCTTATCTGGTTGTTTGGTTTACTCCAACATCTTACAGATGGGAGAGGTTCAAAAGGTTGTGACCTTGATGTGAAGTCCTGTTGATGATTTTTCTCTGCTTGGTTCATGACTAAAAAATATTACAGGTCCTGTAAGGTGGGAAGACTGGTGCCAATGATCTTTTTAACAGACCTGACTATTCGTTGTAGCCTGTTCTTGTACAGTATTTCTTTAGTTGCTTATCCAAACCACACTGTAATAGATACACTGAGGACAGACTTGGTGATTTCTGTGTAGGCAGATTCTTCATGTCCCTGCTAGGGCTGTCAAAAGTATCAAAATATTGATAAGTAATGATTGTAAAATTGCTTCGATTCCCATTTTTCATGGTATGGATTTTACAGTTTACATTACAAATGCACTTCCTATTTTCTCTGTCTTTTGACAGCCTCTTAGGCTATCAGTGGGCATGGCAGGGTTGAAGCCCCATTTCCATCCACTCACAGGTTTTAATAATATGGTAACTTCAACAGTGTCAGAGCCTTTACCAGCTCACTAAATGGACAGCAAGAGTGCCATCTGAAAAGATATGCAACCCAACAAGAGCATCCAACAACCTCATAGATGTTCATGTGGACATTCTAGTCGTCTTGCAAAACATTTGAGACTTTTAAAGACGTCATAGTTTACACAAAAATGCAATGTGCACTCTTGGTATTTTTACAAAGCCTTTTAAGTAGTTGTGTTTGTGTGTTAATTTACTGATCAGTTGTTTATAAAAGATCATATTATTGTCCTACTTAAATTTTTAATGTTTGTTTAGTTGAATTAGGCCTGAACACAGCCCCCTAAAAACAAAAAGGTGTTCTATTATAAATAGGGACTGATGTGCAGATCTAAATATGAGATCCCATAATTTATTCAGTTCACTGTATTAAGTGATGAAACATAATGTGACCCAATAGCCTCTGAAACACAGCATACTAAATTATTCCTAGTGACTATTAAATATGTTAAATAGAAAAATTAGGCTAGATTTTTTTTTCCTAACCTCATCATGCCATTGTGCAAACTTTCATTGTTCATTTCTTTCTCTTCATCATCCAGTGTGTTTTCTGGTAGGACATGAAAAGCTGTCAGCTGTCTTCACTTATAAATTGTGTGTGTGTGTGTGTGTGTGTGTGTGTGTGTGTGTGCTCAAGCGCATGTATGTATGTGCTGACATCTGCCTCCTTGTGTGCCTATTTTGTGACCGCTGCTGCTGGGGGAAGTGGTGGCCCTTCAGAAACCCTCTCTTAAACAGTTTTTCAATGGAAAAGAAACACACTCTTTAAGTACCTCTTTGCAGGAACAGCTGCTGGCTTGCTGTGAGGCGTGCTCCTCTTGCTGGGCTATGAACATTTAAAAGATCAAGCCATGACCATCCTGAGGTCTCTTACTCCCCTGTCTCTCTTCCCCCAGACTTCCTCAGTTCTGGCCGCTGCTACCAGCCCATTGGATCTCTTTGATAAAGAGGACTTTGTGTTCTTTTGAGCAGGAGTCAGGGCCGATGCGTCTCGTTTGACAGCTGTTCCTTGTGAGGCCAGATCACCTCTGTAAGAGACTTGTGTTTGTAACTGGCATTAAAGCAATGAAGTTTCTATTCCTTGGAAAACCTGCTGTACTCTCCTGTGCAACTTTGTGACCCAAACTTGACAATATGCATATCTAAGTAAATTATGTATTTCAAAAACTAATTATGGCAAAAAAAATACAAATAAGTAGGCCTGGTCCCATGACTAAACAGAGCAGACTTAAAAAAAAAAAAAAATCCCAGAAAAATTAAACCGTTTCTGCAGTGTTTATTGTTGGACTTAGGTTAAATGATTTTTGAAGTATATGGAGTTAACAACTGGTTTAGAAATAATATGCCTAGAGCCTGTAACAAGACAAACACGATGCAACTTGTTTAACAAAGTCAGATCAATTTTCTTTGGAAGTTATCCTTGCATATTGGTCTCTGTGCTCGGGGCAGATTTTTCAGAAACTGCTTGTTTTAAATTTTTGTATCTTGGCTAGGCTATAGTTATCAAGGAGCTCTATAAAACACAATAAAAGAATATTTTTCCAGCACGAATTGTCATTTTAAGACTTGAAAATCTATTTCGATTTTTCTCAATGTGCTCAAAATTGAACTTTTTTCAAAATTTTGAACATTGTCAAATCAGAATGTGAACTTAACTCAATAATGAATTTTTGACCCTATTCCCATACTGATACAGTTATTTACATGGAAGTGAAAACACCAGGCTTTAGAAGTGCATTTATCGGTGGGGTTGCTCTTGAAAACAACCTGTATCTTAACTTTGAAAAGGTTACTTAAGTATCCATTTCAGTAGTCAAGAGTAACAATTAGCTGCAAATTTTTTGTTAAAATACACATGTAAAAATGAGAATTTGTAGGCTAAATATTGACATTTAAATATGTTATCAGTCTGTACTGTTAGTAAAGACCTTAGCATTGAACTTGGAAGTCAAAAAATTGCTTTGGTATTCCTGATATTTTACAGATGCTTACTGTTGTGCACCAAGCGCATATGCGAGACTGTGAGTCTCATGGAGACATGGGTAATGAGCCTCCCGGTGCCATGGATATGGTGGTAATAGAAGCCAGTGTATGCTTTGGGGACGTGCATTTACCTATTTCGCTAGGGGAGGGTTATAAGAAAAGGAGAACGAAGAGTTTTATTAAACGTAACTTCATGGAGGGCTTTGTGCATATTGTGCTCATTCTGGTTTTTTTTTTTCCGTTGTGTTCGTTGGGATTTGCTCCGCAGGTCAGGCGCTCCCAGAGCCATCGTCAGTTTTAAACATGGCGCACTGTCCATACTGTAACGTGCATGGGTAGGTAGAAAGAGTATTAGGGGGGTGCCGTGAGTGTCAGATTTGTTTTGAGGGGAAGGTTTTGGTTTATTGTTGATGTCTTGTGATTTGAGGATTGTTAATATAATAAAAGTATCTGTTAAGGGTGCTAACATCAGCTTTGATTCCGTTTTTGTCACTGTGATTGTAAAACACCCCCAAGAGATAAGAATGGAGATGCCTTGGTGAAGCATATCATTAAAAGGGCTGTTTTTAGGTTATTTAAGGCTGAATAGACGCGGGGACTGGACTGCAGAGAAGTGGTAGACGAGAGTGTTGAAAAACTGAAAGCACAGTAGAGCGATTGTGTGGCTCAGTGGAAGGCAGATTCTGGGTCTATGTCAAAAAATGACAACCCTAGTAAGCCAATGTTGACCCCTGATTTTTTTTTTTTTGAGGCAGTCTTGTTGGTTTTCTTTAGAAGCTGGGCTGTAACAGAGCTATATATATATATATATATATATATATATATATGGATTTTTTGCTTTATATTTTTTATTTTGTCTCTTTTTCACTGTATTTACGATTGCACCCTAAGAGCTATTGAAAAGGATTTTATGCAATAAACTGCAACTTCTTTAGTTTTAAGATCTTGGCATCTTTATATGGTGTTTCCCCCATACCCCCAACTACTGTCCCAGTCGGTCCTGACTACAAGCAGCATACCTGCAGTTGCTGGTGTGTTGTGACAGCATATATAAGGTTAAGGACAAAGTCTAAAATTTCTTTTTTTTTTTTTTTTATTTATTAATTTTATTACAATCAATACATAGCAATCAAGTTTTACAAAAAAAAAAAGAATTATGCTAAGAACAGATCGATCCCCACCCTTGAGAGAGAGAGCAAGCCAAAGCGGTGTAAAATTTAAGGCTTTTAAAAATACCTAAATCAACAAATTCTCTGTGCTTTATAAAATCATTTCAAAATATTACTGATTAGATCCTGCCATGTTTTGAAAAAAGTCTGCACAGATCCTCTGAGTATTTGATTTTTCCAATTTTAAATAATATAACACATCAGTTTCCCACTGACTTAAAAGAGGAGAGTTTGGGTTCTTCCAGTTTATCAGAATAAGTCTGCGTGCCAACAGTGTAGTAAATGCAATCACAATTTGTTTGTCCTTCTCCACTTTAAGCCCCTCTGGAAGAACCCCAAACACAGCTGTTAATGGGTTAGGAGGGATTGTGAGTCCAAGACTGTCTGAGAGGTAATTAAAAATTTTTGTCCAGAATAATGTTAATTTGGAGCAGGCCCAGAACATGTGACCTAGTGAGGCTGGGGCTTGGTTGCAACGTTCGCAGGTTGGATCATGTCCTGGAAACATTTTGGAGAGTTTTAGTCGAGACAGATGTGCTCGATATATAATTTTAAGTTGTATAATTGTATGCTTTGCGCATATGGAGCTCGAGTGAATTCTCTGCATTGCTACTTTCCTCTTGCTAGTGTCCTCTTGGATCTTTGAAAGGGAGGGATTGTAAAAGGATTTTATATATTGCAGAGATGGAGTCTAACTCCTTGAAATTGAGCAATAATCTTTCCAGCGTGGATGAGGGTGCAAGATGAGGAAAATCTGGAAGGTTCTGTTTAACAAAGTTCCTGATTTGAAGATAGTGAAAGAAATTTGTAGCTGGAATGTTAAATTTGGAATGTAATTGTTCATCGGATGCAAAGGCGTTGTCTATATAAAGATCTCTAAGCAAGTTAATTCCAAATTTTTCCAGATATTAAAACTGCATATGTTTGTGAGGGTTGAAAGAGGTGGTTCTTTTGCAGGGGTGCCACAGAAAGAAGCTTCTCCGTCTTAAAATGCTTTCTACATTGGTTCCAGATTCTAAGTGAGTGGAGCACAATTGGGTTATTAGTGTATTGCCGATAACGTGTGTTTATTGGAGCACAAAGCAAGGAATACAAAGAAGTACTGCAGGATTTTACTTCTATTGCGGTCCATGCCTGTGTATGTTCTTCTATTTGTGTCCAGGTTCTTATCGACTGTATATTTGCCGCCCAGTAATAAAACTGGAAGTTAGGTAGAGCCATGCCGCCTTCTGCCTTTTGTCTTTGTAGGGTCGCTCTTTTGATGCGTGGATGTTTAGAATTCCAAATAAATGAGGTTATTGTTGAATCTAATTGCTTAAAGAATGATTTATTAATGTATATTGGTATGTTTTGAAATAAAAAGGAGCTTAGGAAGAATATTCATCTTAACAGTGTTAATTCTTCCAGCTAGTGTGAGATGAAGGGTTGACCATCTATGCAAGTCTTGTTTAATTTTTTCCATGCAGACGCGAAATTTTGTTGATAAAGAGCTTTATGTTTACTTGTGATGTTTACCCGAGGTATTTAAACTGTTCTGCAATGATAAAAGGAAGGGTGTCTAATCTAATATTATATGCTTGCGAATTCACGGAAAGAGTACACTTTTATTCAGATTAATTCTGAGACCAGAGAGCTTTTGAAATTCTGTGAGTGCTGCTAAGACTGCAGGCACAGAATTTTCTGGATCCGATATATACAGTACCATGTCATCTGCATATAATGAGATTTTCTGTTCCAGTCCTTCTCTGCTAATCCCTTTATCTGATCAGTATTTCGACAATGTATTGCCAGTGGTTCAATGGCAATTGCAAACAGCAGTGGTGACAAAGGGCATCCTTGTCTTGTGCCACGTTCTAGTTTAAAGTAGTCTGAGCAAATGTTATTGATGCAAACTGAAGCTTCTGGGTTAGTATACAGTAATTTAATCCATGCACAAATGTTCGGGCCAAACCCAAACTTCTCCAAAATAGTAAAAAGGTATTTCCATTCAATCATGTCGAATGCTTTTTCTGCATCCAATGATAATAATATTTCTGGGGTGTTTGATTTAGTTGGTGAGTATATTACATTAAACAGGCGTCGAAGATTTGAAGATAAGTGTCGGCCCCTAATAAATCCAGTTTGGTCTTGTGATATTACTGAGGGGAGCACTTTCTCCATCCTTCTAGCTATGATTTTAGAGAGTATTTTAACGTCGTTATTCAGAAGTGAAATTGGTCTGTATGATGCACATTGTAATAAGTCCTTATTTTGTTTTGGGAAGACAGTGATTAGTGCTTGGCGAAAGGTTTGTGGAAGAGATTGGTTATCTCTGGCTTCTGTAAATGTTGCTAATAGGAGGGGAGCTAGCTGAGCGGAGAATTTCTTGTAAAACTCTGCAGGGTAGCCGTCAGGGCCTGCTGCTTTTCCACCTTGGAGTGACTTTATAGCATCCAGTAATTCTGATAATGACAGAGGTTTATCGAGTTCCTCCACAAAGTCTAAAATTTCAAATGTGAATGATTGTCGATGCTATGTAAAATTCTGGCACTCAGTTGACGTCCGCTTTCTGCCTTACGCTTTAAACCCTTGCAATGGACTCTTGGATTCCAAAAACCCTGCATTGGAATAAGTTCAGTTGGAGAATGTATGAATGAATGAATGTACTCTGCTTACCTAATGCGGGACTTACAGTTCCTCTGAAACCATTACGCATCCAGAGCAACATTCACTCTTTAGGGAATTAGGCAGGGAGATGTGATGGCTGTGTGTCTGTTATCCTTACAGTTTTATGTTCTCTTCCAAAATGAAAAGTTGATAATGGCAGAAGGTCTGAATTGTTTTAAATCTTGATATCGGCATGAGTATGCATTTGTTGGCATTTTAAGCTGTGGCTGCAGATGCATGTTATACTGTGTTAGACTGGAGTTAGGTAAGCTGCGTGATTGGATTAAAAAAGGGTGAAAGGAGTCTTATCTACACCGTTTTCAATAATTTAATCAAATCTGAATTCTCTTCTTAGGTGTGGTTGTAGGCAGAAATATTTTCCATTGTTTTTCCTTGACAGTTGTAATCTTTTGGAAGTGATGCATGTATTCTTCTGACTTCTGATGTTCCTGTTTGTTTTTAACATCTAATAACACAATGCCTATTTTTAAACTCTTCATATAAATGCAAGCTTCATAGTGTTAGGTCAGCAAGTACATTGAGACATGAGGAGATGGGTGCCTGGAGACTGATGTGTACAAGTTTGTCCCTGGCTCATTTCCAGTGCTCGTCCTAATGCATTTCAAATCGGGATTACGCTGACATTGTAAACAGTATTAATGGCTTAGAATGAAAGGGATACACTTAGGCTCCATACAACATTTCAAAATAGGTCATATGTTTTTAGACCTGCTCCTCTGAGGCGTGGAGTTGAGTAGGCATTTTAAGCTTTATTCTTGTAGTTTCTTGCTTTGTTTTGGTGCAGGTTTTTAATACTGGCAGGTAATTGTTATCTACCATTTTTCATTCTTGAATTTAAATCCCCTTTTGTAGTACTGCTGAGCTATTAAGGGCCTAACTAGCTCATGTGGTGTTAAATCCAAGTCATTTGTTTCAACCTTTGACTAAAGTTATTTATATTGAAATTTTTTTTTGTTGTTATTATGCCCTGAATCTATCTTTTGTGTAGTCCTATTTGGTCATTAAGGGAATTAGAATCAAGGTCTTAACACAACTGATTCATTTTTTTTTAATCATTCTTATTCTTCTTTTGGCTGCTTCTGTTAGGGGTTGCCACAGCAGATCGTCTTCTTCCATATCTTTCTGTTACACCCATCACCATAGAGCATGTCCTCTTTCACCACATCCATAAACCTTCTCTTAGGCCTTCCTCTTTTTCTCTTGCCAGGCAGCTCTATCCTTAGCATCTTTCTCCCAATATACTCGGCATCTTTCCTCTGCACATTTCCAAACCAATGCAATCTCACTTCTCTGACTTTGTCTCCCAACCGTCCAACATGAGCTGACCCTCTAATGTACGCATTTCTAATCCTATCCATCCTCGTCACACCCAATGCAGATCTTAACATCTTTAACTCTGCTACCTCCAGCTGTGTCTCCTGTTTTATGGTCAGTGCCACCATTTCCAACCCATATAACATAGCTGGTCTCACTACCGTCCTGTAGACCTTCCCTTTCACTCTTGCTGATACCCGCCTATCACAAATCAATCCTGACACTCTTCTCCACCCATTCCACCCTGCCTGCATTCTCTTTTTTTACCTCTCTTCCACAATCCCCATTACTCTGTATGGTTGATCCCAAGTATTTAAACTCATCCACCTTTGCTAACTCTATTCCTTGCATCCTCACCATTCCACTGTCCTCTCTCTCGTTTACACACATGAATTCTGTCTTGTTCCTACTGACCTTCATTCCTCTCTTCTCTAGAGCATATCTCCACCTCTCCAGGGTCTCCTCAACCTGCTCCCTACTATTGCTACAGATCACAATGTCATTAGCAAACATCATAGTCCTGTCTAATCTCGTCTGTCAACCTGTTCATCACCATTGCAAATAAAGGGCTCAGAGCCGATCCCTGATGTAATCCCACCTCCACCTTGAATGCATCCATCACTCCTACCACAGACTTCACCACGGTCACACTTCCCTCGTACATATCCTATACAACTCTTATTTACTTCTCTGCCACTCCCGACTTCCTCATACAATATCTCATATGCACTCCAGCTTCATAATCAATTAATCTGTCTGACACTTTTTTCACCTCCAAAACACTCTTGACATACTGTTCCTTCAGAATAACCCCTAACCCTTTTCTCCTCCCATCCACACCATGATAGAACAATTTGAATCCACCTCTGATCCACCTGGCCTTACTCCCTTTCCATTTAGTCTCTTACACGCACAATATATCAACTTCCCTTCTCTCCATCATATCTGCTAACTCTCTCCCCTTGCCAGTCATAGTCATACTGCCAACATTCAAAGTTCCTACCCTCAGTTCCACTCTCTTTACCTTCCTCCTGCCTCCGGACACGTCTCTCCCCTCATCTTCTCCTCCTCCTTCTTATTCGGCCAGCAGTAGCCCAATTTCTGCCAGCACCCTGTTGGCTAACAGTACTGGTGGCAGTCATTGTTAACCCGGGCCTTGACCAATCCGGTATGGAAATTTATATTGTTGTCTTCATATTGATTTGGTAAAAGTTTACACCGGATGCCCTTCTTGACGTAACCCTTTCCATTTATCTGGGCTTGGGACCAGCTCGGAGAAACACACTGGTTTGTTCAACCCCTGTGGCTGTTTTTTTTTTTTTAAATTAAAAATCATTATTATATATATAAAAATGTACCAAGCAGTTTTATGGGAATAATGTATTTTTAACAATATTTTCATCTTTATTTTCATTCTACTGTACTTTTCTAAGTGTTCTAATTGTTTAATGAATCCATTATTTACTAATCAGTGAGTCTGACGCTGAAGTAGTTGTAGCCTTTGATTATTCAGTTTTGTTTGCCAGCTTGTTTGCTCTGCTCATTTTTAATTGTCATTAATAAGATACAATGAAGGGGATAAACTGCACAGAGAAAGAGCAAAATATAATGAATCAACAAAAAAGAGTTGCATTTAAATCTATAGCAAAGGCAGAAATATATCTAAATTTCTTATAAATGTAAAAATCATGCTGCTGTACTTTTCTGAATGTAGAATAAAAGAAAACTACAGCAGCTAATTATATAAGATCAGTGTTATCAGGTGTTGTCACTGATTAGGAATCTGGTTGGAACAAATTCCTGTAGCCACAGTGTGCCCCGAGGACCACTGTTGGGAAACACTGGCTTAGAGACACAAAAGGAAGCCTGGAAAGAAGCTGACAAGGATACAGGGAAAACATGCAGTGCCCACAAAAAAAAAAGTGAGATAGTGTTGACTCAAACCCAGGTTTCTGCAGGCAGAACACAGATTTAAGTTCCGAAGAGTTGGCTTGTGTTTACTCAGCATTTTTCTGTTTCCTAAATACACAAGATATACAATGATAGTTTTCTCTTACTTTTCAAATGTATACAATTTGAAATGCCCCTCGCTGTTTCCAGCATATTAAGAAATAATGCCATTGCTTCAGCTGTTTCCTAGGAAGTATTATTTGGAATTGAGGGCTTGTATAGTGATATAAACCACCCTGAATAGGCTGTGTAAAGTCATCTTTTTAGTTTGTTGTATTTGGGATATGTACCACCAATGAAGTCTTTAAAGAGTAAATTTGAACATTTTAAATTATAAAAATGGCACCGTGGTGCAGCATCTTTGGTGAGTGGCATTCACATGTTCTCCCCGTGTTCATGTGGATTTCCAGCAGATGCCTCAGTTTTCTCTCATGTTCCAAGCATTTACAGGTTTTGTGGATTGTTCCTGCCTTGTGCCCATTGATTGCAGGGATTGGCTCAAGCTGCTCTGCGACCCATCTCTGGATAAGCAGTATAAAAAGATGGACGGATGGGTGGATTTTGATGCAATATATTGAGTCTATATTTGGCCTTTTGTGCACTGATGAAACTTTTATGAGAATCTGGTTCTTTTGTATACCTTGAAAGGATCATTCAGCCACCATCTTCCTGCTTGCTGTATACACAAAATTTTCTTCTCTTGTGCTTCCACTTGTATTTGTATTGTCCTTAATAGGAGAGGACCATCTGGTATCTTTCCAAATCAAAAGTAATGCCAGGAATTTATTTGCTACAGAATATAGAGAAAAGACAAGCAAAATGACACCTTTTATTGGCTAACTAAAAGAATTACACTATGCAAGCTTTCAAGGCAACTCAGGCCCCTTCTTCAGGCAAGATGTTATCTGCAGAACATACAATGAAAGAGTGATTATAGAGAAAGCAAAAAGTAAATGGCTAGAAAAAAAAAATAAAATCAAGTACACCCTGCTGACTCCTTGGGTGTTTAAATAAAAAAATATTTTCTGTGGCTTTTATGTTGGATGTAACTGTCGTGTTCCCTCCTCCACTATACCAAAGTGGATTTTATCTCCTCCTCTCTGTACCACTTTCTCTTTTGTCCATATATCATTCCAGTTTGAATCTAAATTATTTACTGTATTATGTTCTTTGTCTGTTATTGGTAATAAACTATTGTCACTAGTCTGTGGAAGATGCGCACACAACTTCTGGGCCAAGCCATATACTTACATTTGGGGTCCAGGCTGCTTAGGGTAGAATTGAATCTGCTTGTTATTTGCAAATGTTTATGACTAAGATTTTGAAAAAACGGTGTAGCACAGTTTTCAGGGTATATCATCCATTGCTTTGGCCCCTTGATACACACCTGTTTCTAACTGCTTTAGCTTTTTGCTTGTCCTCCATGGTCTGAAGTTCTAATTTAAGGTCTAAGTTGCCACAGTGCTTATCCTCTCTACTTCAGGAGGCATATTGCTGAGCTTCTCTCAAGAATGTCTAAATGTTCCTAATTGTGTCTTTTCTGGGGCATGTCCAATGTAATAGAGGTCTACCACTAAATGATTAGGTCCTTAAATTTGTCTGTGTGTCCCTAGCCTTTCCTGTGTTTTATCTTTATGCTGATTGAGCTCCCAAATTAGAGGTAAAACCCACATTTTTAGTAAAACATGTTAGACACCAAAATAACACTGTTCTAACCACAATTGCCCAGTATAGCAGAAAGTATAGTCATAATACACCTTTTGATAAGTGGAGTGTGAAATCTGATGGTAAAATGTTGTTTTTCAGAGACAATAAAATCATCTGAGCAGCTCTGCCTATTCTAATAAGGTTTTGCAGCATTTACATTGAAAGACATCTTGGGGAGAAAAAAGTGACAGTTCTTGCAGAGTCTCATAAACCGGGCAAAAATAAAACATAAAATTCAGACAAATTGAATGCTTATTGAAATGGAAAGCTTTTCCAGAGTGAATGGTGTTTTTGTTTTTTTTGATGCACTGTGTTTTATATCCATCCTAATAAATAGTTTGCTATGTTTTTTGTGGCAGCTGTGTTGGGCACAAGTACTCTTAGTATCCCAGAGCTGCTCTTCTCTGTGCTCTTTTAACTTACATGTAAACTGTAAGGTGCAGTGGTATTATGTAGATTTAGTATGTTTGGCTTTTTTAGGAGAGCAACTGCAAAGTGAACCACAGGGCTTAAAATACAGATCCATTAAACAATGTTCACATTGGTGCCTTCTTGCTTTAATGTAATCGAGCATAATCCAGTAAATGCTGCAAGCACTCACTCCAACTGTATAACTATGAAAATGGTCTGTTAGCAACTTGGGAGCAAATTCTCTGTGACAACTGTCACAAACGGAAGGGTCTGCGTCAGTGTCAAAGAGAATGCCTTTCCGCAATCACAGGAAAAATGATAATACTGCTGTTTTGAAGTATCTTGATGATGTATCTTCAGTGTATTCCTGACAGAGATTTACTGCCCAGATTTACCTTATAATAGCACTAAAGCACATGAGTGGTTGTCTTGCTTTATAAGCATTGTACAATGGCAGCTTTTTTGTCATCTTGATCTTTTCAAGCTTAGAAACAAGCTGACTCTTTATAGCAACATGCGAAATTCTAATAGAAGACTGAAGGGTTGCTGTGGTGCTCTGTTTTTTTTATTTTTTTTGCTTTGTGCTAAATTTTCAATGTGCTCTGTTTAGTTGATTTGTAGTAAAGCTAATAAAGAAACTTGTTTGAAGTGATTACGTAAGTTGTACATAAGGTTTTGGTTTGAGGGCAAAATTGACAGTGATGTGTCTTGGTGTTCTTCCACTTGATCAAGTTACTTCTTCAGATGTTGGAGTTGTGCTGTCCTAAAAATTGAATTTCATTTTTTTTCCATTCACATCAGAGTTTGAGTTAACTCCTAAGTCTTAAGTTATTATAAATGTCAGAGAAAGAGAAAGCTATTAAACAGATTGTAAGGAAATTCTTAGTCTTGCTTACTAATTTAAATATGTTTGTGGTAGAGCCACTGAAGAAGCCTTTGTGAGACCCAAAATGGCTTTATCTTTTTACCTTTTTTTCTATTTTTTTTTCTTAATTCACTGATCACTTCTACCACTTTCTTTTATGTGGAATCGCTCCCTGGATACTTTTTAGATTGTTTCTCCCCCACACTATGCGACTCTACAATTCCATCCGGGGGAGTAAATGCTAGCATTATTTAAATTTGTCTGGTTTTAACTGCTGCTGGATTATGTGAATTTCCCCTTGGGATTAATAAAGTATCTATCCATCCATCCATCCATCCATCCCTGCCTAAAGCTTTGTGTATTCCAAGGACGAGAGGTTAAGTTAAAAATGCTTAACAAAGTTGCTGGTAGAAATAACCTGTTATTACAATTAGTATTACATTCAAAATAACAGTATGAACCAAACCAATTGATTAGTAATGTTAAAGGCAGCTTCAGAACAGCTAGTTTGGTGAGCTTTGGGACAAATTTAGAATGAGAGATCCTTTCCAAAGCAAAATGAGTCTTCACTTGTTGCATCTTTCACAGTCCTAGTTTGAATTAGATGGATTTGATGTTGTTTGTCATAAGTCACTGTAGTAAGCATGCACGGGCTCAACAAATAAAGGTGTTTCTTAAGAAAATATGAGTAATGCAAATACTACGGGGGGAAAAAGGGTCTATAAAAGCTTTATTTGACTTCCCCGCTGAGTATGTGCTTGAAGGCTTGGTCAGTCTTGGATGAAACTGAGAATTAATCAGAAGTTTTAGTCATTTTTCCAGTCTAGTAAGTTTTCTGATATTTAAAAAGTAGGGATGCACCGGTATGGGAATTTTGGGCCGATGCTGATATCCAATAATCTCTATGTACTTATCTACCGATATACGTATTTATAAGATAGAGAAAAATGAGACTTGATCTGTCTGGACAAGAATTACAGACAAAGTGAATATTTATTTGTATAAAAATTTTGCACACCACATTCAATCATTAAAAACAAATGATATCTGCCACATTTGGCTGGCTACCTGTTGGTTATATGGGAAACAGTTTAGCAGGTTGTTGCTTTAAATAACACTTTTCTCTTTTTGATGGAACAAATGCAACAAATTCAACAATAATCGAAAAAATGAAATCTGAAAAAAATGATAAAATGTACAATGACAATGAAATAAGCAATACCACTTAAGAATAACAACTTTTCCAGATTACTTACAATCATTAAAATGGCTTCTGCTCAACCACATTTGGCTGGCTATCTGATTCTTTGTTTTACAGTCTGCAGTATGAAATACTACATAATACTTTTTTTCTTTTTGATGGAATAAATCTAACCAATCTATAATTTTAAAAAACAGAAAAGTGTACAACGGTAAAGAAATAAATAACTTTTTTTTTAGAGGCTTATCATTCATTTCTATTTTTTAAGCATTGATGGGGAGGTTTTTCTTAACGAACAAGAGCATCTCAGCCTTGTTGCATGAAATTCTGTTTCTTTTTTCATTGATCACATTAGAAGCCAAACTGACTAATATCTCGCTGTCCACGCTAGTACAAGGGGCTGACAGGAACTTGCATGCTACTTTGGCAATGGTAGGAAGCCGACTCTAGTTGTTGTTCCAGTATTTCAGTGGATTGGTGCTTCAGAAAGAAATCCCTGCACCTGCCGAGTAGCATGCATACATATACAACATTATATTCTGTGTCATCTTTCATATCTAAAAGATAGATCTGCATTTTGGCTTTTACCAGGGCTGTCAGATTAAGATTAGAATCTTTACAATAAAAATAAGTATATGGCATTTGAATTGAATGCATGTCTATATTGTATTTGCTATTTTTTGAAACATTTTATTAGTATTATTTTTGCTTTTCATTGTAGATCATAATCTGCTTACAAGTGACTCATTATTGCTTAAGTGACTCAGGTGAAAACAGTGGCTTCCATGAATGTGATTGGCTTTCCCACAAAAAGCAACGCAAAGAGAAATAAGACACGCACCACGCTGGTACTTTCTAACAACAAAGTTCAAAAGAAAAACAAACAAAATTGTCAGTGATTGCTCAAACAAAGTAAATGCAGTCATTTTTTTCTCTTTTCCTAGAGACCAGAGGACCTTATATCCCTGTGTCTATTTTTTGCAGTAAATGAACTGAAGCATTGTAACCCTTTACGTGTTTTACAAATGAAATAAGTGTATTAAATGTTACTTTGTGGTGGTCTTTTAAGTATTTTGTGTATTATAATCAATTATTTATCAGACAGCATTTTTCAAAGTAACAAAAAAAATGTAAAATGAGTTTAAGTGTTTATTTCACCTATTCAACTATTTAGTTAACACGCACCAAACAAAAATATTAAGCAAAGAAGCATAGGTGATCTTTAAAATGGGTGTGTTTAAAACAGAAGATGGCATCTGTTTAACTAATGACTAATAACAATATGGGTTAACAATTCACTAACACGTATAGGATGATCCTATGAAGTTACATGCAAAAACAGATCTGTAAAATCCCACAGTAGTGTCCAGCACTTCTTAAGTAATATGAAGCCAAAGTTAGTGTGAGGTAAAACCAACAACCGCTCTTTTACATTCGATTACTGTTTTCCTTTCTTGCCTTCCAAGATTTTTTTTATACATTCGAATTATGTTATAATAGTGATATTCGATCCAACAGCCCTAGTTATTTACTTAAAACAATGTTGTAAAGATTTCCACAGAGCCTTTTTTTTTTTTTTTTAAAAACTCACCTATGTTATCTGGCTGTTTTCCCGAGGCATCAATGTGTTCTCTTCAAGAATTTTAATGTACATTTTGAGGAGCGTGCATGTCACCTTTGTCATTTATCTTGGCTCTTTTCTGTTGTGGACAATCTATCTGTGATTCACTCATTTGCATTTCGTTCGACGCAAGTTCCATCTGAACTTGCAACATTTTGGGTGCTATTGATTCTATATCTGCATCGAAATAGCAGTCTTTGTATCTCGGGTCTACAATAGTGGCAACACAATACATGGGTTCTGTGTAAATCTCAATGAAACGATTGTTTACAGCCTCCAAAAGAGCGCTTTTATTGGTTTTGACTCCAAAGTCAGTATGAATGCTTTTAGTCAACATCGATATATATATATTTCACTAAGGAAAGACACTTATGGAAAGCACGCCGGAAGGGGCGTGGATTCACTAAGCCGCTGACAAGCAAGACACCTGTGGCGCACGCAGGAAGGAGCCACGGCCACCAACTCCAAGACCATTGGATACGATGACAACTCGCAGAGCCACGGCCACCAACTCGGACGCGACTACACAGAAAAAACGGCGTTGTTTATATTCGTCTGTTGTAGAGGCCACAAGCAACTCCGAGCCACGTTGACTGTTCATAGAGGCATGTTTCTCGCGGGGGTGAATCGCCATATGCAGTGTGTAAAACGGTTTGCAAGGGGTATCCCATGGGATCCTTAAAACACAATCCTTTACAACTGAGGTTAAAACACAATGAAGTAAGCAGTCTTTAAAAAACAAGTTTTCAGTTATAACGCATGACCGCGTGCACCATAGCAAACTGTTTTACACGCTACATACAGCGATTCGCATCCGCGACAAACATGCGTCTTCTTCACTCACAGACAATTATATATTGCTCTCTCCAGAGTTCCATCTTTTCATTCACTTTCTGTTGTATCCTCAAACCCTCCCTTTTTAGACAACTGTGTCTTTCCTGAAGTGTTCAACCATCAATAAATAATTATGCGACGTTTGTTATGCCGCGGGTTTACTATTGTGTTGTATTTTGCTCTCTCCAGAGTTCCATCTTTTCATTCACTTACTGTTGTATTCTCACACCAACCCGTTTTAGACAACCGTGTCTTTCCAGAAGTGTTTAGAATTCAATAAATAATTATGCATGAGATTGAGCGTTTGTCTACCTGGCACAGGGAGGCGTGGATAAGCCGTTGAACCCCATTCGGGCTGCAAACCATGGAATTCCCACTAAGTGCGACTCATATGCTCCCACTGGTTACGTCCCTACCCTTTGTACACACCCCCCTCCCACCTCGCTACTACCGTGGTCGGGTGTCTTGGTGGATTATATATAGAAAAACAGCCAAAACCGCACAGAGCAATGAAAAGTCTACGTGAGTCACAGGTGCATCTGTACTGTGCAAAGACGACAACGACTCAAGTGACGGATGGCGGTCCTCCAGTTTTCAGTCATGGACGATTATGTGTTGGTTCATTACGTGCATTGTTGCAATGTTGCTTTTCTTGCTGATTTATTACATTACCGATTTTTCAAATGTTAATTTTCTCCCTGTGCTTAAAAATCATTTAAAAACCGGCCTGATTATGCGGCGTAAGGTACGCCGCAGGTTGGCTAGTTTGTTTTAAAGCATTAACGTTAGAAACCAAGGCTTCAGACTGGCAAATTTCTTTTGTTAATTGTTCAAATGGAGTAAGGATTGTGATTATGTTCTCTATCAAACCCCACTGATTAGGCGTCAGAATTGCAGGTAACTGAAAATCGGAGGCATAAGCCCCAAGGGCTCTTTTGTGCTCCAGCAAGCTTTGCAGCATATAGAATGTGCTGTTCCATCTAGTCGAAATGTCTTGTTGAAGCATTTTTCGGCTGCATACCAAGTTCAAATTGTATAGTTTTGAGACACTAGTTGGCTAATTGTGAATGCTTAAAGTGACCGATTATTTTTCTGCCGTTCGCTGCGCTAGGATAGTACGCCGTTGTTCACGGCAAGCTGTAAAGTATGAGCCATACAGGGCAAACTTGGGATCCCGCATTCCTCCATAGTCTTTGCAACGTTGCTTGCGCTGTCTCGTAATACTACGTGAACATTCTCTTTGGGTATTTTCCATGTTTTCTAAACATTCTTTTAAACACCACAGAGAGTGCAGCATCTGTGAGTGATCCAGAGCATTCTTGGGCGTGCAAGATTGCTTTCTGCAATTCAAACTTGTGATCGATCCAATGAACAGTTAAGTTAAGCATACTAATAGCACTCATATCAGATGTCCATACAGTATATCAGTGGTAAAGCTTATGGCTGTGACATCTTCAGCAAGCAGTTTGTGCACATGACTTTCCACAATCTTATATAACTTTGGAAGCACTGTGTCAGAAAAATAATGGCAACTGGGTATCTGGTAACAGGACTCGAGATGTTCAAGTAGCCTTCAAAATCCTGTATCTTTTACAACAGAAAATGGCTGATCGTCCAGAGCAATAAATTCCATCACCTTTGCAGTAATTGTTTGAGCTTTAGGGTTATCTTTATTAAATTTCTTTGATTTTTTTAAAGCAACTGATCAACACGTTGAGCAACTGCAGTTTTTGATTTTATGCGCAGTGGCGTTGGATTCTCCTCTTTTGCTCTGAGGAATTCTATATATTTGTCAGGATGGCGTGTCTTCAAGTGTGTAATTAAGTTGGTGGTATTGAAATTTCGCACTTTGGTCCCTCCATGCAAAACATTAGTCGAAACAGTGTTGCAAATGGCATATTTTATGTCGCTCTCACTCACTTTGAAAAACTTCCACACCGCAGACATTTTCGCACAGTAGCCCAGTGTCGCCTGGTAATCCGGGACACAGTGAATGCGTCATCAATTTTGGTTCGAAATATCGGTCAAATTTAGTCATTGGTCCGATGCCAATAAAATTATTTTAACCCATTATCTGCCGATATAGATATAAATCCGATATTATTGTGCATCCCTATAAAGTGTAAGAAGTCATAAATGCTTCCTATTCACTAGCCTGCTTGGTGAAGTCACGTGACAATAAATAATAAAAGTATCTTTTCAGATCTTGGCGGTTTAGTGAAAGTTTTTAGGCCTGCCAGTTATCCCTGGGCTAGGTGTTATACTGTAGAAACGTCTTTGGGAACATTCTTCTTAAGACCTTAGTGATTACTTTTTTTTCATGTCATGTATGCTTGTGTTTTATAGTAAATAGCCTTTGATCATCTCTGTCCAGCAGCCACTTGTAAAGAATGGAAAACGAGGTTTATTCAGGTTTGTTATCACATTTTTCCCTCTGTTACCTTCCCTTGCTTTCTTTCTGCATCTCTTTTTAATGATACATTCATCTATAAATACCAGACTTGCATGTGTAAAGTGTAAATATAACAGAAATGATTTGTGTTGTCAGGTAATTATGGTTCATTAGTGTGTTTGTGCTAATAGGCGGCTGCAAACCTGTCTTTGCTTGACTGTTCAGTTTGACCTTGAACTAGACCCTATGAACCTTTTTTTAGAATGTTTACATTTTAATCTAGAGTTCAAAATTAAAATTGAGAAGCCATATGATTATTAAATGTTTCTGATGTTTTTTTTTACAAACTCTCTGTGCTTTACATTAAATTTGACTTGGTAGGCACATTGTACTTCGTGAACTTGGTGCACACATTGATCACTGGGAGGTTATGAATTCTCAAATGCTTGCACTTTTAGCTATGTATAACAGTAAGTTATATAGCATTGATAAAAAGGTGGAACAACAACATAAAATATCAGGGAACATAAACCTGTATAGTATCTCTTTGATTGAAGTAATATGGGGACAAAAAAAAACTACCAATATGAATAGAGTGCTCTCTTTCATTTTTTATGAGGTGAAGGAAGAACAGTGTGGGTTTCTGACACATTTATTACAGAATCACAGAAGTACATTGAAGAGTTGTGGGAATTTAGAACAAACTTTAGAGACATGGAGTTGAAGTAGAAACCTTGCCAAGTTTTAAAAAGTATCTGGAGGAGTCATTAGGACAACTGATGTAGCTAAACAAACTTGATTAACAGTATGGTCTGTTACACTTCTTCAGTTTTCACCATTGTCAGTCTTCACCCTAGAGAGACACTATACTTAGTGAAGGGCTGCCTCAGCGTGCATCTGCAAAGAAAAAAAGTTGAAGGTCATTTCCTCACTGAAGGGGATGGAAGGAAGCAAGGCTGAAGACAACATCTAGGTGTCAAAAGTGACTAATGGCAGCTTTTTCTCACCTACTCTCAGCGTTTCACCTTTCACCTATCCCAGTTTTGTTCACCTCTCCTCACTTATTTGTTATGTGCTTTTTCCTTTTCAGTTGCACACCTAACGAAGGCAATAGAATCAGAACATTGTGTCTTTAAAATTATTTCTTTTTCAGTTTGGGGATAACCTTTAACCTTTTCTTTTTACCATTACAATGTGATTAGCTAAATATATTATGTAGATTATATCACAACAAAAAATATTTAGAAGATCATCAAAAAGTAATTACATATTTTACTTTTTTGGTGTTATATTAAGCCTTACCTTGTTGTCTAGAATTTGTTAAATAATAGACTTTGTTATTGGTAAGGCTTGTGGTGGTGTGCCAGCAAGCATGAGATTTTGAGAAGGAGATCGGAAAACAAGGATGTTTGAAGATTTTAGGAATCGGTTGGGGAAGCATATCCCTGGATGACCTTTTATCCTGTCACTTTATTGAGAGGCAACAAGCTCTGAGGACTGCAGTATAGTCCTAGTAACAGGAATCAATTATAGCGCTGTCTAAAACGTGGCGATGTAACGGCCCAAATCAAAATTAAAATCACAACTATCTTTCAAAAATAAATGAACCCAGTGAGTATCTTAGGGTATAAACCCCCACCCCAACATAAGCCATAAATGGGAGTCCCTGACATAGGATCAACAGTATAGTATTAGGAGATGAGGTGGAGGGCCCTAAATGCATTCAGACTATTTTCACATTTGTGGGCATCCTGCACCCCCACATTTTAGCCTTTAACCACAATGTCAGATTTTCAATGGGTCAAAAGTTTACAGACACTTAGTTGACAGTCTCTTTAAACAGCATGAATGACACCAACAATTAATATCACTTTTATCAGTTTTGGAGTTGCTAATTGTCATAATAAATAGTTAATTAGGACAGCTGTGGCTGTTGATTAGATTAGATAAACTGTATTCTTCCCAAGGAAAACATTAAATGATTACAGCAGCAGAAACATAAAACAGATATATAGACTTTAGAACACAAACTCAATCATCAGTAAATTAAAAATAATACAGTAAATGTGTATTGTGTAGAAGAGAGGTGGTGCACTTCATACAATAGATGGCATCTTAAAGAAGGAGCATTATCTGGAAATTCGGAAGCAAGACATTAAGACATCCGCAAGAAAGCTAATGCTTGGTAGCAGATGTTTCTCCCAACAGGACAATGATCCCAAATGTATACTTCTGAATTAGTAACACATTGTCTTGCAGACAACAATATGACAGTATTGGAGAGTCCATCACAAAGCTCTGAACTAAATCCCACAGAAAAACTGTGGACCGAACTGAAGAGATGTGTCTGAACAAGGAGGTCCATGAATTTGACTCAATTGCACCATTTCTGTCAGGAGGAAAGGACCAAAACCCTAGCAAAATAGTGTGTAAATGCAATCCTAAGAGTTTGCTGCAGGGTTAGCAATTTAAAAGCAACAGCACAAAATGCAAACTTAGTGTATGTAAACCTTTGACCTACTGAAAATCTGACATGGTAATTTAAAGCTGAAATAAATCCGTCTCTTAATCATTATTCTTTTGGAAATCAAGTTGATAC
Organism: Polypterus senegalus; assembly: GCF_016835505.1. Classification (NCBI taxonomy): domain Eukaryota; kingdom Metazoa; phylum Chordata; class Cladistia; order Polypteriformes; family Polypteridae; genus Polypterus; species Polypterus senegalus. The sequence goes on from NC_053171.1 coordinate 53,851,764, forward strand.
ACTAGCTTACTTAACAAATGGTTTGCAACGTTTTAGTATAGATGTTGTGGAAGTGAGCTCCGTCCTTCTACTCTCCCGACTCCAGTCATCAAATGGAGGGAGGCAGCCCCTTTTAAACCCACCCGGACGTGCTCCAGGTGCCTCCCAATGAGTGTCTGCCGGCACTCTCTGGTGTGGCGGAAGTGCCAGCTGTGCACCCAGAAGCACTACAAGTGTCCCTGGTCGTCTTCCCCCAGCACTTCTGGGTGTGGCGGAAGCGCTGAGGGCCAGGGCTCCTCAGGCATCGGGGTGCCCCCTGGCAGTGACCATGGGCCCCTATAGGGTTGAGCTTCCAAGCTCCTTTCCCGTGTTTCCTAAAGCCACCAGGCCGGTCACCCCCTCGTGATCTGGAGGAGGCTCAATCCCTCCTTGTGTCCTTCCATGTGTCCTGGCTAGGTACCGCCCCCAGTCGCTCGCCACAATGTACATAAACTTATGGCCTCAACTGTACTGCAGATGATGGGCAAAAAGGTCTGTAGATTTCTAAATTAAGCCAATCTGACAGACCTCCAATTTATTGCATTTTCAGGGCTTATATCAGTTTTGCATATGATTAGATGTGATGGTATCTAAGGGTGCCTTTCGTTTCACAGTCCTTGTATACTAATATTGAGACTGAGTTGGGTGTGACCGTGGTAAAAACATCTTTCATAAATACCTCAGTAGACCAGATAAAGCTTTTCTACCCATTATCCATTTGTCTTTAACCAGTAACTATTTTACGTTTAATTATAACTTTTCTCTCACTTTCCAAACCTTTGCAGGTTAGGTGTGTTTTCACCCTGCGATAGACTAGTGCCCTGTCCAGGGATTATTCCTGTACCCGGTACTTGCTGGGATGGATTTGAAACTCATTGTGTCACTACCCTTGCTAAGCAGGTTAAAATAATTGAAGATGTATGGATTAAAATGTAACAACACAAATTTTGCTTCAGGTTTGGTATAGTGCCATTAAGTGCAGATCAGCAGCTAAGGGTTAAGGGTGAAGGATATAATTAGGATAAATGGTAGTATCTAACAATATAGGAGCAGGTGAAGCTGTCTTGGAAATGGGATTAAGTTTAAAAAAGAAAAAGTAAGCTATCTTTGGGCAATAAATTCAGTCAAAGGGCTGTTGGTTGTTGCTGGTATGAATGCACAAAGTGCAAGTTTCACATAGTGCAAGAATTTCCCTGTTAGATAGACACGTTAGCTGTCACAGTAGGAGCTTCAAGTATACAGTGAGTTGAGGTGCATTTGGTGCAGTTGGATGGAATGCAGTAGTAATGTAACCATTCTGTAGCATTATTTCCCAGCCAGCCTCAGTTTAGTTGAATTCCAGGCTCATTGTAAAGAGTTAAGTCAGCTGACGTGGCATAGTGAACTTTGGAGTTTACATGTAAATGGTGCCTCTATGCAGAGGCAGCAAAGATTCTGCTCTAATCAGCGCCATTCCCCTCTTTGGAGTTGTCTGTGGGCCTGCCTTTCATGGGTAAGATTTGGGTTAGGAGAGGTTATAATTTATATATATATATATAAAAAAAAAAGCACAGTATTTTATCGTAACACTCTGATTAAGCTGTATAACGCTATGAGTCTTCAGCATTTACTCCACTGGTAAATTCAGTCTTTTATTTCTTCATATTGGTTAACTTGTATATACATTCACTGGCCACTTTATTAGGTACACCTGTTCAAATACTTGTTAAGACAAATATGTAATCATCCAATCACATGGCAGCAACTCATCACATTTAGGCCTACAGACATTGTCAAGATGACCTGCTGAAGTTCAAATTGAGCATCAAAATGGGGAAAAAAGGTGATTTAAGTGACTTAGAATGTGGCATGGTTGTCGGTTGTAGATGGGCTGGTCTGAGTGATCTACTGTGATTTTCAAGCACATCTAGGGTTTACAGAGAAATAACCAGTGAGCAGATGTTCTCTGGGTGAAAATGCCTTGTTGATGTTAGAGGTCAGAGGAGAATGGCTAGACTGGTTTGAGTTGATAAAAAAGGCAAAAGTAACTCAAATAACCACCAGTTACAACCGAGGTATGCAGAAGAACATCTCTGAGTGTCAAATCTTGAAGCAGATGGGCTACAGCAGCAGGAGACCACAGTGGGAGCCAATCCTTTCAGCTAAGAACAGGCAACTGAGGCTACAATTTGCACGGGCTCAATGGTTCAAGCTGGTGGTGTAATGGTGTCAGGGGAGATTTTCCTGGTACACAGCTGAGCATCATTTAAATGCCATGGCCTACCTGAGTATTTTTGCAGACCATGTCCATCCCTTTATGACTGTGGTATATCCATCTGCTGATAGCTACTTCCAGCTGAAATCATCTCAAAGTGGTTTCTTGAACTTGACAAAGAGTTCACTGTACTCAGATGGCCTCCACAGTCTCCAGATCTCCATCCAGTAGAGCTCCTTTGGGATGTGGTGGGATGGGAGATTCTCATCATGGATGTGAATCTGACAAATCTGCTGCCACTACATGATGCTATCATGTCATTATGGATCACAACCCCTGAGGAGTGTTTCCAGCATCTTGATGAATCAATGCCATAAAGAATTAAGGCAGTTCTGAAGGCAAAAGTAGGTCCAACCCGGTCCTAGCAAGGTGTACCTAATGAAGTTGCCAGTGACTGTATATTCATATTGTAGCTGTTTTTCCAAAATTACCAAAGTTCAGCAGCTCTAGCTTAAAAATGGGATTCAACAAAAGCCTGACTTACCAAAATGATTCCACAGACAAAATATTTTCATTTTGAAAAGTTTTAGGTAAAAAGAAGAAAATTAAAATAGCAAAGAAAGGGAAAAGTTTTGTTAAGAAAAGTTCTGTTCAAAGCTTAAATCTTTTTACATTTTAAATCTTTACAAATCACTTCATAATGTTTCTAAACCATTTCCAAACAACAACATTTCTGAACCTTTTCTAGACGGTCAGAAAACTGAATGTCTATCCCATTTCTAAGCTGAAAATGGGTCTTTTAAGACCCTGTGTACTGGGACCTGTTGTAAGCAACAACTGGCTCAGTTATCACACTGTACCTCAGTTATACCAAGAAAGTTCTATCTCTTACTAACTTATAGGGGGAAAAGACTATTTATATAGTCTAGAATAGAATAATTTATATTCAAATTAGGCAAACAGATTAATATGAGTCTCAAAACTTTAACTTTCTGAGATTGGCTCTTACACATGTAATTATTTTTTTTTCTTTTTTGATACTAATACATTTTCAAGGATCTTCTAGCAGACTCTTAAGTATTTTTTCCTGGAGTTTATCTCCATCCAGGGAAATAGGACTATTGACGTACTGTATGCAAATGGTAAAGATGCATACGACGTCACCCCGCTGCCTGCACTTGGGAAAGCAGATCATAACCTGCTTCTGCTTCAGCCTCACAACAAACCAAAAGTGAGGGTGCTACCTACAACCACACACTCATTCAGGAAATGGTCCCCTGAGGCAGAGCAGTCTCTGAGAGACTGCTTTGGAACTACGGACTGGGATATCCTGCAGGGATTACGTAATGAGAACATTGAAGAGGTTGTTGACTGCACAACTGATTACATCAACTTCTGTATGGACATTGTAGTTCCAGTAAGAACAGTACGCTGCTATGCTAACAACAAGCCATGGATTACAAGTGACATCAAGGGCCTTTTGAACCAGAAGAGGAGGGCTTTTAAAGGCGGTGATCAGCATGAGCTCAAGCACGTGCAGAAGGAACTCCAAGTCCAGCTCAGGGCGGCGAAGGAGCATTACAGGATTAAGCTGGAGCAGAAGTTGCAGAATAACAGCATGAAGGAAGTGTGAGATGGGATGAAGATCATCACTGGCTGAAGCTCGAAGCGGGGTGTCGCCATCGAGAGAGACGTGGAGAGAGCAAACCAAATGAACAACTTCTTTAACAGGTTTGACCACCCTAACCCATTCTCACCTCAGAGTACTGCATCCTCCAACCATCCTTCTGCTGATACCAGCATAGGAGAGACATCCCCACCCACAATTACAGCAGCACAGGTGAGCAGAGAGCTGAGGAGACTTCGTGCTAGCAAACCAGTGGGTCCAGATGGAGTATCGTCACGACTGCTGAAGGCCTGTGCACTGGAACTGGGAAGTCCTCTAAAGTGCATCTTCAACCTGAGCCTGGAACAGGGGAGAGTCCCGGGGCTTTGGAAAATATCTTGTATCACCCCAGTCCCAAAGGTTATCACGTCCTAGTGAGCTGAATGACTTCAGGCCTGTTGCTCTGACGTCACATGTGATGAAGACCATGGAGTGGCTGCTGCTTCACCACCTGAGGCCACAGGTCTGCCACGCCCTCGACCCTCTGTAGTTTGCATACCAGGAGAAGGTGGGAGCGGAGGATGCCATCATCTATATGCTACACCGATCCTTCTCCCACTTGGACAGAGGCAGTGGTGCTGTAAGAATTATGTTTCTGGACTTCTCTAGCACCTTCAACACCATCCAACCTTTGCTCCTTAGGGAGAAGCTGACAGAGATGGGAGTAGATTCATACCTGGTGGCATGGATCGTGGACTATCTTACAGGCAGACCTCAGTATGTGCGTCTCGGGAACTGCAGGTCTGACATTGTGGTCAGGAACACAGGAGTGCCACAGGGGACTGTATTTTCTTCAGTCCTGTTCAGCCTATATACATCAGACTTCCAATACGATTCGGAGTCCTGCCACGTGCAAAAGTTCGCTGACGACACTGCTATTGTGGACTGCAGGAGGAGGAGGAGTATAGGAAGCTAATCAAGGAATTTGATAAATGGTGCGACTCTAACCCCTTACACCTGAACACCAGCAAAACCAAGGAACTGGTGGTGGATTTTAGGAGGCCCAGGCCTCTCATGGACCCCGTGATCATCAGAGGAGACTGTGTGCAGAGGGTACAGACCTATAAATACCTGGGAGTGCAGCTGGATGATAAATTGGACTGGACTGCCAATACTGATGCTCTGTGTAAGAAAGGTCAGAGCCGACTATACTTCCTTAGAAGGCTGGTGTCCTTTAACATCTGCAATAAGATGCTGCAGATGTTCTACCAGATGGTTGTGGTGAGTGCCCTCTTCTACACAGTGGTGTGCTGGGGAGGCAGCATAAAGAAGGAGGACGCCTCACACCTGGACAAACTTGTGAGGAAGGCAGGCTCTATTGTAGGAATAAAGCTGGACGGTTTAACATCTGTGGCAGAGCGACGGGCGCTGAGTAGGCTCCTGTCAATCATGGAGAATCCACTGCGTCCACTGAACAGTGTCATCTCCAGGCAGAGGAGCAGCTTCAGTAACAGACTGCTATCACTGTCCTACTCCACTGACAGACTGAGGAGATCGTTCCTCCCTCACACTATGCGTCTCTTCAGTTCCACCCGGAGGGATAAACACTAACATTATTCAAAGTTATTGTCTGTTTTTTACCTGCATTTTTATTACTCTTTAATATTGTTTTTTGTATCAGTATGCTGTTGCTGGATTATGTGAATTTCCCCTTGGGATTTTAATAAAGTATCTATCTATCTAGCTAGCTATATCTATCTTGTGTTTTGTGGATGGTTTAGCGGCACAGGGTTTAGTGCTATTAGTTATGTCTTCCCAGTTTTCCTTTCTATCTTGGCCATTCCTTATGTAGAGTCTGTATGTTCATTCTATGGGTGTTTGCATTTTCAGCATGTGCTGCCAAACCATGAAAGTTAGGTTCATCTCAATTTCTCCACTGTTAGTTGTAGTTTGTGTGCATTTAGTGGTGGTGTTTTGTTAAGATTTGCTTCCTACACTGTATGCTGTTAGGATGAGCTGTGGTTTCCATTATTTATGGAGTAGAAAAATCTGCTGGGCATACTAGAAGGATTTAGGGATTTTTTTCTATGGGCATGTATTGATGAATTTCATAAATGGTGATTAAAAAATGTAGTTTACACATTTTGGGATATAGTAATAGAATGAGTGGAAGATGTTCATATTCCCAAATGAAGTACATAAATGTAAAATTGAAAGTAAATACTGGGCATGAGAAAAAAAATTGGATGTATTGAATTTTACAGTCCAAAATGCTGCCAGAGAAAAAGTGTGGCTGTGTATTGTGCACTATATGACATTACTACATGACTCAACTGAAATACAGACAAAACGAAATATGCTTTTCATCAAAAGAAGGTAATTTAAAAATCATTGAAAAACTAGAACTACAGTATAATATAACAAACTACACTTTGAAAGAAATGTTATTCACTGCCAGTATGTTGATGTTAATTTAAGGTGAGAGTTGTTGGTGCTTCGCAGACATCATTGTACATAAAAATACGTTGGCATGATACAGGCTGTAGGTGATGTGTTTTGCATACTCTTTGCTTAGTGAGTTTCTATACTTGGATGATAATGTGAATCACAACATTGTTACATAAATTCAGTACTACATCCACAGACTTGTTTTCAATCTCAAGTGTATTGGAGCTGGCAAAGCACAAACATACCATTGTATTATAGCAGTTCTCATGATTTACTCAGACTAGCTGTAGTTAATGTACCTTTTAGGGGCAGCTGATCTGACAATGAGAAAGGGCAGAGCAGGCTCTTTTTTGTTAGGAGACATCCCTCCTTTAATGTGGATAGTGACATCCTTTATATTATAGATTTATAAGTTGGTTATTGTTGTGTACAGAGTACGTGAATTCTTACTTTCATGTTCTAAGCAACCTGCAGCATGTATTATGGTCGTGCAGTACAGATTACCCTGAAGTTTGGCCTGGCTTGGTAGAGCTGTGCATCCCATAAACCTCAGGATTATTCATGATGCACTTTAGAAACCCAGGAAGGCTGAAGAATTTATGTGGAGACTGTCAGAGCTTAGGATAGGTAGAAGCCCTTGCTGAAGGTAATTGGTCTTCAGTAGATTACAGAGATAAACATTGGAAGATGATCAGAGATGTTCATTGTGTAGAGTGACATAAGGGATGGTGCAAGAATAGCCATGACTTGATTGCCAGTGGGTGTCTACTGTGAGGCATTTCTAGTAACCATACCAGCGGGCAGGTGCTGCTTTTCAGAGTATGATCTTTCAGTGTTAACCCCAAAAATGTCATTTGGTGTTTACCTTAGTCTTTATAGCTTGGTTTTTGTTACAATATTTAAGTTGATTTTTTTTTTATGCAACAGAGATAAATGAACAAGAACATATGCTAAAACTTGTACATTTGAGTACTGATTTGAATTTATTTTGGATTATTTTGATTTATAAATGTCTAATAATAAATAATACTAACTCTGCAATACATTACTTTTATTACACTTTCATGTTGTAGGAATTTTATATTATGAAGCCTGCGACACAATATGAATTTTATCATGGGATAAGGGTATTGATCCATGCATAATAAATACTGTACTCCAAAGTTATAGAAATAGTATTTGTCCCCTTCCTGATTTCCTATATTTTTGCTTATTCATTACACCTAATAGTTTCAGGTTTTGCATAATACAAAAGACAACCTGAGTTAACACACTGTGTTTTAGACTCTGAGTCCACTGAGACATCCCACATTGGCAGGAGTTGATCAAAGCTTGTACCCTGAAGTGATTATAATGAAATATTCATTTTTTTTTAGTGAGGCTTTGTGGTTTTGTGCCTTGTTTGTTTTGAGTGAAATTCTGCCGGCTTCCCTAGATCTTTTTTATTCAAGCTTCTAAATCAATGTTGTGGCTGTTTTGATTGTATTTAATTTTAAATGTAATCATTAATGGGGTCATACTTAAAATATTTATTAGTCATTCCAGGCCTTAAACATGTGCCATCTTTTCATCTTAATAGATTTTACTGCTTTGTTGCAAAGGATCGATAAGCAAAATCTGGCCTGGAATTTTCTTAATAGCTTTTCTTTTAAAATGGGGTGGAGATTTTTTAAATGGCCCTTGAAAGCTGCTTGTAGAAATAACTTTTGTGCCAGATTGCATATTTAGAAATATTTGTGCTCAAATTTTTATAATATAGTGCTTGATATTTCAACTCCCAGTGTATTTTGTTGTTAGTGTGTTTTTAAATGAAATTCTACCCATCAGTTCATCTAGCATCCAGCATTAGGAAAAGGCTGTTCTCTCACAATTATTATAGAATGGTCAGAAATATGAAACATTTTGTAACACGTTAGATTGTTATGGCAGTAAACATTTGGCTGTCACCTGAATCAACAGCTGATGTTTAAATGTACAGTATTTATTATGCATGGATTAGTACCCTTATCCCATGATAAAATTCATATTGTGTCGCAGGCTTTAAATGTCAGTGTTTTAAAGAATATCTTTTCCAGTATATTAAAAAGTGGAGTAATTATTTATTGAGCCTTTATAACAACATTGCTTGGTTCTCACCTCTAAGGATTTTGTTATTTAAAGTAATGAGTTCCTACAGCATTCTAACACTTTCTAACAACGTTATTTACAAATGCTGTAGAAATTCAGGCTGATGAGGCATCATGGGACAGCTCACGCCTTCCATCCCGTTACTGTCCTCTTCAATGTGACATTTTCACTGACCCTTTCAGCTCTGGTCTTACCAGGCTGGTTCTGTTATTGTTGGGACTAATGGCAGTAAAAAGCTTTTTTTGTGATGCTTTAAAGTTTTTGTTCTGCATCATTTCGTAAATTTGTATTTTTTTTTTTCTGCTGAGTGCATCCACCATGTATTGTATGGATATTGATTTTACAGAGGTGTGGATAATAGTGAACTGATCACTGACCATTACAATTTAACATTCATGCAAGTGTGAGGCTGGTAGTAACATTCTATTATAAACCATGGGACACAATCAAAAATAATAATAAAAAACACAGATTTTTGCTCTGCATGTAGTACCCGTAGTCTACTCCCCATGGTTGGCAGAATGCTCATGTGTGTTTTTTCTCTTTTTTGGGGCATTTGAATATACCCTGTTGAGTAAGCATCAAAAATTGCTCCACATGGACACTTAAAAATAAACAGAAGGATAGAACCAATGGTTCAGTCTTGTGCTTTTCAATATTCTGCTTATCTGTCAACTATAGCGTCTTCATTAAAAATAATACCCACAGTGACAACCTCTGGTCTGTTCTCTTGTTATATGGGCCCCGGAGGAGCAAGGTGGCTGTCTGAAAGTTATGGAACAGTTTGTCTTAATAATGGGATACAAATGGAGACTAGTTAAGGGTCGTTTAGCAATATTATCCTTACTCATACATTCTGTTTTAGAGCCAGGCAACCACTCCTGCAGCTTGTGCACTTAAGCAGTACACAGTGACATCAAGCATTAGAAGCCAATGTCATATTATACAACTTCTAGTCGAAGGGCATGTCAAACATGATGACATGATTTCAGATTATGTGACTAGAAATCACAGTATTTTAAATGAGACAACCAACTAACGAATTCCAGCACAACTTCACATTTTGAAGCATCATGAGCTTGTTTAATATGACACTGGCTTATATCTATAATGTAAGTAAAAAGAAACCACTGCTCCTCATCATTGAAATGTAGTCACCCTTGATGACGATAAGCGATATTCGACTTAAAACATTTGAAGTGATGAAGTGAATAGAAGTGATGTTTAAATATTTGATAGCATTAATTTCACCACTGGCTTAACATCCATTTCCCCAGTTGACCCAGGTTATCCACTTGTGACATCCCCTTTTTTGCCTTATTGGCTATCCTTTTCTTATCATGTGATCCACTTCCTTCCACACCCTGGGCTTTATTCTTTTAACCTTCATCTTGGTTCTCCTCTTCTCCCAATCATTCTCTGAGTTTCGCTTCACATAGCCAAACAATCTCAGGCAATTTCTCCTATCACCACTGTACAGATCTTTGGCTAATTTAGCTTTCATCATTCTGTCATGTCATGATACAATTCCAGCTGCTCATTCGCATTTCTGTTAATTCCAGCTGTTAATTCCTCTTTTGGTTTCATTGGTCATATCTTACTCCTAGACTGTTCCTCACATAAACTTTATTTTTCAATGCCAGAGAGACTACTTCAGAGCCCAGAATGGACGACCACTCCAAGAATTTCATCCATAAACCTATACACATTTCACCCTTACAATCATGGCTATACCTGTGCCTCAATAGAAGAACTTCTCTACTTTTTGCAAAACTAGGGGGCTTTGCCTCCTGCTCGCTTCGCTCGCCGACTCACGTTTTTAGTTTTCCGGATACACACTTTTAAGATTTTTTTTTTCTTTAAATTGTTGCTATTTCATTAGTTACACTTTTATTTCAGAACTTCTGTAAAAACAATATTTGGAATCTTTCGAGTCCCAATATGCCGAATCTTTTAAATGAGGTCAGTGAGACATGTGTTTAATGACTTTGTACAATAATTTAGGACAGGTTTCTCTGTTTGGAATTTCAGCATAGTCAAAATGATCTACATCATCAGCAGTTAATAATTTTTTTTGCTAAGTAACCAATAAATGCATGTGAGGTAAACCCCGTTTTTGAAATTCTCTGACTAAAACTTCAAAGCCTTACAATATATACATACTTCAGACATATCACCTTTGTCCATATATTCGATCTGTATTTGCCTTTTCGTTATTTCTCCAAGTAATAATTTCTCTTTGTTTGCGCTAATGCGATATTTACTTCCTTTTTTCTGACACTGTCATTTTTTTCTGCTTTCATATTCTGTATCTTGCTCTGCATGTGTTTTGCGCCTACGTTTTCTTTGAGTCTTTTAAATTCTAGTTTTCATTATCTCTCTCTGCTTTCATAGTCTCTGACCTGCTCAGCATGTGTATAGTGCCAATGTTTGTGAACGTCTTTATGAAGTTCTACTTTGTCTTTTACTCTGTCTTTTAATTCTGAGCCCGATTGGACCTGCATTTTTTTCAGGTCCACTTGTTTCGGGCTGATAATTACTTTCCTTATTTTATTTATGCACAGAGAGCCCTAGATCTGTGTGTGCTCAAAGCCTCCTTTACACCATTGAGTGTTTTGCTGCCCGTGGTCTTATTTGATATTGATTGTAAGTAGGTTGTGTCTTGCAAGAATCTCATGTTCTTTGTTCCTGCGAGACTGTCCTGGGTCAATCTCTTGGCACAAAGTCTCATGTGTAAGGTCCCCGTGAGACGCTCCGTGGCCAATCTCTTTCGTCTCGCGGGTCTTTTAAGTGTCTTCTGTGATCTGAAGATCACGTCTCGTCGCCCTAGTGTTTCTTTCCAGAATGTTTTTTTAATAATAGAGAGAGAGAGAGCCCCATTCCTGATTTGATACTCAAGCCAGTGTGAATGTCAGATAGCATCTAGAAATCTTGCAGCATTATAGTAATGATCTGAGTAATGCTAATATGATTGGAGACCTTTGTAAAGTTCCAAGTTCAAAACTGGATATGAATGAGACAGGCATGAGGCAAAGTATATTCTTAGGCTGTGCAAAATAGAAATGGATTGCAGTGAAACAAAAGATTAGAATGTGCCCACGCACCCACCCACACATCTTAGCTTTAAGTTTTAAATGTACTCTCAATCATGAACATTTATTAATCATCCTCACACAGATCTTACTCGTATATCTTTTGTTCAGGTCAAGGACTATAGCATAAAAGCCAAGTCAGTCTTGAGCTGCATTCTTTTCTGCCCACAACATGTTATCTTGTGTAAAAGGATGTGGATTTTTGATTTTTATTCTGTACAGGACAATTACAGCCTCTTAAATAAGTTTCATTCATCTTGGAGATTTTCAGATGGTTTACATCTTGTTAACACCCAGAGCTATCTGCATCCATGAATTGTGTAACTTTAAGAGAATACTCAACATCAGAAGGAAGATTTTGAAATTGGCTCTAAACCTAACAAGCGAACTGTACTTGTATGGTGTGATTTTGTGCTTAAACTTATAACCAAAAATGCAGTACGGTAGTCATCTGTCCTCTGAAAGAAAGGATGAAGCACAATTCCCATTATCTATTCTTTAAAAATGACAGATTCAAGTTTCTATCTTTAGTCTGACACAAGCAGAACTTGGATATGACAGAATTAAGCTGATGGAGTACTAGGTCAGTGTCAAAGTTATTATCTATCCCACAGGGTTTAGAGTGAGTGGACACCATGTCTGGAATAAAAGCAAAAACCAGTATAAGAGTTTGGTTCTGCACATACTGCAAATGACAGGATTACTGTTAAGGAAGCCACTTCTTGGCAGTGCCTGACACTGTAACTACTGTATATTCTTAAGTGTTTTAGAGGAGTGGTGATGTCAGCTTTAGTTAAAGCTACGTTCAGTCTAAAAGCCTAAAGAGTGTAGCAGTACTGCATTAATAGTCTGTCACTTCCAGCAGGAGTGAAGAATCTTATTACATTTCTCATGAATGTGAATTTCAAGGTTAGACTAGAGGTGGAAACTACAGCTGAGTTTTTTTTTGTTGTTGTTGAAGACCTTGCAGTTGTAGAGTAAAGATGTACATAGGGCACTCAGAATTTTCTGTAGCCTAGAAGCTGATCTAAGGACCAGGTTCATGTTAATTATTAATGCAGCACATGTCAAGATCCAGTAGTTCTAACTAGATCAGCAATTTGATTGCTCATTTTGCATTCATGTGCATTTTTGTTGTTTGAAGTCCTTGACATGACTTGATAGAGGTGTGAGTAACGTGGCCAAAATTCAAATCTTGTTGCAATAGAAAATTCTGATTTTTTTCAAAAGTAACTGGTGTAACGTGCAGTCAATCTTTGTTATCCATGGGGGGGTGCGGGTGGGTGTTGACATACGATCCTAAAAATCCCCATAGTTGTTGAAATAAAATACTACTTCCAGTTGAGTAATTTTTCTCAAATTTCATATCTGTTTGCTTTTTATCATTATGAATATTTATACCAAAATTGAATCATCTATCTGTAATTATAACCATAGTTTACTTGAAAAGTTGCAAAAGTATTCAGTTAAAGTATTACTTCCAGTTGCTGGAAGTGGCACAAATGTTGACAGGATTCCTTATTTTTGATATAAAGTAGGTGTACAAAATCTTATTGAACAGGTCAAAGTGTTTTTAAGCTATTGTGTTTACACAGAGGCACACAGACAGACGTCATTTCAAAAATGGTATTTTCTGACTCAGGTGGGTCTAAAACATCAAGATTCATCAAAATATTGCAGTCAAATTTTTTCATGATTTGTATACTTTCTCTAAACTATGTATACAAGAAAGTAAAAAAAGGTATTTTTGAACCAGGAGTAGTCATTTGAGGTCATATCATTCAGCCCTACATCTGACCACAAGGCAGCACATCTGCAGTCTTTAGAGGTATATGATAATAAAAAGAGGTAAAATGCTGATTTTCTTTTTTTTTTGTTCTTTGCACAAATCAGTTATCCTGATTGTGTTCCTTACAAGGGTTGTGAGGTATACAGGTAGTCCCCGAGTTACGGACATCCAACATACAACTTATGAACACGGCCACAGCTGCTCCTTCATCTCTCTGGGGGTCGCGACGTGGGCTCCTCAGTAACTGCCGCTCCGTCATCTCCGGCCTGGGGACGCTGCAAGTGGTGGCTGGAGGGGGGCGGTTTCGCTGTTCGCGCAGTGTGGTGTCCCTCTGGTGGCTCTGGTTGATGAATGGGGCGATGGGGGCCGCACCCCATTCATTCTCAGTGGGTGGCTGGGTGTGCAGCAAATGCTCATGTGCAGGATGGTGGCTTGATGGGGTGGAGGGGGGCAGTTCGCTGCTCGCCCACCACACCACCGCAGCTACTGCTCCTGATTGGACGGAGGCTGGATGGGGCAGAAGAGGGCGTTTCACTGCCCGCCCATCACACAGCCTTGCAGTGTCTCTCGAATGGCTTTCCCGTTTGTTCTTGGTGGGCGGCTGGTGATGCTGCAAGCGGTGACCCAGTTGTGGCTGAATGGAGGCCATTGAGGGTGAATGGGGCGCAGGGGGCAGCATTGTAGTGTGCCTTGGGTGGCTGCCTGTTGAATGGAGGCAGTGGTGGGCAATTCACTACACGCCTTTGGCTGTACCCTGTTCGCTCTTGGCGGACTGATGCTGCAGGCAGCATACTTGAATGCAGGTGGAGGTGACTGTGTGGTGGGCACGTGGTGAACTGTCCCTCGTTTCCCCCATTCATTCTCAATAGCAAGCCTGCTTGTACTGTTACATACATAGCAGGAAGTTGTCTCTCGTCAATACACCAGACATGCTGACCAGGGGTGCCTTCCTGCTGTGATAGCGTGTACATGGCTGTGCAGAAGAGCTCATCTTAAACTTTTGTCTTCACCCTTCAAAAATGTCTCTGAAACAGAAATCTGATGCAAGTGCTGGTGATACAGTAATGAAGAGAAAAACCATCACCATGGAAAATAAAGTAGAAATAATAAAAAGGTCAGAGAGAGGTGAAACTCCATCATTCATTGGCAGAGCACTTGGTTCCAGTCGGTCAACAATAGCATTTATTAAAATAATGTACCTGTTCTGAGTTATATACAAATTTAACTTAGGGATTGTAACTTTGTTCTTATCTCGTATGTAACCCAGGGAACTGCCTGTACTGGTACTGAAAAAGTGTTGAAAAAGACCATTTTTAAATCAGTGCGGTACAACCATTTCTCTACTGGAAGTAAAGGGTCATTTTCAAGTACCTCATGCTCAGTCATTTATTTGCAAGATTGGAGTAACCCTCACTTAATCCAACACTGTATCCTGCTCCTGTTAACAATATGTGGAGTCTAGCATAGCAATTAGAGCAGGAATGCACACATATGTGCGGGCTGGATGAATGAACAACAGTAAGTGAGAGAAAGGGGGGTATCTGTTATTTGTTTCAGAACCGTTTTGCTATTGGAACCGAGGTCTGAAAGATTTTTATTAATACTGAAGTAAGGAGTAATGTTGGATCAGTAATAAAATTATGTTTCTATACTCATTTTCTTAGCAGCTCTGCACACATTGAGCTTTATTCTGTTCATGCCATAAACGTAATTAAATATTTTCCAAGACCTCTAGTAATTCTGAAGAGATGTCATCCTGTAGACAGTTCAGTGAAGGACAAGCCTCATTTTTTTCTTGAGCACTTCATAACCTCATAAAGTCAGGGCGTTATTAAAAGACAATTTCACCTCTGGGATTAACAAAGTATATCAATTCAAAATCAAAAATGGTTGTCACATATGCCTTGTCTAGTGAAATTCTTACTTATATCTGTTAACAACACGTCGATACTCTCCGATACCATTGTTCGTATGCAGAACCACCTTACTTCGAAAATTCTCACTCCTTACATCCAAATTGTGTCTTCTTTATCCGAAATAATGACCTTGCTTCAAAGTTAGAATTTTATTAAAATGGGAAGTTCAAGTGTAAGTATTATCCCTGCTGGATTTCTCCACATTTTACTGTTAACAGCCTAAAACATGTTGTATTTAACAGTTTAGTGAAAATGGTGTCATATGTTAGGGCAAGGAATTTCTTAAGAATACCTCTCACCAAGGTAACACAGAATTACATTGGCTTACCTAAATTATATATAAAGACATACAAAACATTTATCAAGTTATATACAAAATCTCACATCACAACACAGTGCCTTTGAGGATTTTGAAAAGGTAAGTTATGACCCCCTGCAGTCTTCTTTGCTCAGACTTCTAAGTTTAATTCTCTGAGTCTCTCACAGTAGAACATGTCCTTAAACCTTGGGATGCACCAGGGTGTTCTGCACAGCTTCAAGTGCTGCTTTGTCTTTCTTGTATCGGGGTGACCAGAAATGCACACAATACTCCAAATGTGGCCACGCTAGTACGTTATATAGTCTGAGCGTAACGTCCCTTGCTTGATATTGAACAGTATTTTACGATACAACCTAACATGTTGCTTTCTTTTTTAATCTCTTCTGTATTTCGCTTAGATGATGAAAATGTTGTGTCAACATGAAGCCTTAAGTCTTTCTCAGAGGTTGTTTCTGAAGAACTGCATCTCCCATCTTGTTTTTGCACTTTACATTCCTTTTGCCCACTTGTAGCAATTTGCATGTTTCTGCATTAAACTGAATTTTCCAAGTGTTAGCCAGTTCGGAAGCATGTCCAGTTTGTCATGAACTTTCTTTGCTGCATCTTTAGTGTCTGCTATTTCTACAATTTTAGTGTCATCTGTGAATTTCACATATTGACTAACTATTCCAGATTCATTGTCATTAAGATAAATCAGAGAGTCACAATCCTAGATCAGACCCTTGATTATGTCACTCCACTGATGACTTCATTCATCTCTTATCTGTATTTTGTCTCCTGCTGGTTAATCATCTTGAGAACCTGTTTTGCTGGTTACTTCAGATGCCTACAGCTTCTAGTTCCAAACTCTAAATATATACACAGTTTTTTTTAATATATCTGTTGAAAAATTGTTGTTGGCTATATTTTAGTAGCACTGCTAAAGCACTTTGTTAGGTTTTCTTATATTGTTTTTCCTGAAGTATTTGATGGATACTTCCTACATTCCTAATGTAAGGAGTCCGGTAAAATACATTTATGAAGACAGAGCCTTTTAAACTCCTTTCAAATGACCTGAATTTATCAATACAGAATGAGGATCTTAACTACTTCTTTTTTCATGCTGGTGTGCAATAGAATAGAAATAGAAAACAAAAGTGGTTTTGAAAATAGATAAATAAATGTGAATGACTGAGAGTCACTGCATGGCTTTCACAAGTGATTTAATTGTTCCTGCTAGTTAATTTATTCATTGTGCATTTTAAAAGTCTTTTTCCAAAAATAAACTTGTATAAACTTGCTTTCCTGTGAGGATGATTTAATGAGTTGGCATTTGAACTTATAAAGTGTTTGTGAGTATTGATTTTTGCGAAGTGCAGTTGGTCTTGACCAGTGCTTAAAAGTTTCATTTTCGCATATTGTATTTTTGTAGGTAGGTTTAAAGTGTGGTCGAGTATCTAATGATTCATTCATCTGTCGTCATGATATAATCATTCTTTGTTTTCCTGTGGGCTATCCTTTGATTACTGTCTTTTCCAACAGGTACACACGGGTCAGTAATGAACAAGTTACGGCAGAGCTTTCGACGGAAGAAAGATGTCTATTTGCCAGAGTCAAGTCGCCCGCACCAGTGGCAGACTGATGAAGAGGCAGTGCGTAGTGGAAAATGTAACTTTACGGTCAAGGTAAGGTTTTGACAAAGGGTCCTATATACAAATATTGAGTATCGTTTGGATTTAAATGTTTGTTTAATGAACACTTTTTATTAGCTGTAGCTTTTAAACCTAAAATTGAGGCACCTGTAATATGTTAGTTTAATTGAAGATTTATTGCTGCTCCTTTTGTAAACTGGTGCTTTTTTGTAGTTGTGTAAATCTGTATATAGGGCTTCTCCATGTGTGCAAGTCACATTGCATGTATTCTTTCTTTCTTAATTTCACACTGTATAAATGTAAATATCAGTTGTTTGAGTTTTTGTAATATGGGATGCCCCACTCATCTCTGCGGTTGGAACAGAGCATTGTGGAAGTACTTTTCTCCTTCCTTATTTTTGAGGACTACCTATATTATGTTACATCTACTTTTGCATTTCGATACATTATAAATTACTGATGTTAATTGCCTGTACAGGTCATTTCTTGTATAGATTAAACATCTAAGTCTACATTTTTTTGAAGTACCTGAAGCCCACTTTATTATTTTATGAGAAGAAATAAAATATAGAAAGCATTACCTCTGAGAGTAAATGTTTTGTAGGAGGTCCATGGACCTGCCATGAGGAAGTTAAGATGAGGAGGAGGTCAAGTGGTACCTTTTGGAGTGAGAAGTGATTTTCAGTAATAAGTTTAAGATAAAAGCAGTATTTTGGCAGAGAGTCTCCTTATAGAAAGTTTTAGCTTTTTGCTTTTGCCTTTCACCTTTAGCAATTCCCAAGGTCTGCTGTGGATCCTGTAGCACTCATATAAGATTGTAGGAAATCATACCTGTAGGTATTGCAGGTTTTTGAAAGAAAAAAAAAAAAAGCATAAATCTGGTGTGTGTCTTAATAAGAATGGGCTACCAAGAGCAATATAGCACATATGTGTTAATGCAAATCTCATACCTTGTTGGAATTAATAATGCATATGATTACATTATGGTTGTATTTACTTGCATTTTAGAAGAGCTGATGCCTCTGTCTTTAGTGATGTATTATACCTTATATGTGTGTGTGTGTGCATATATATATATATATATATATATATAGATATAGATATAGATATATATAGATATATATATATATATATATATATATATATATAGATATATATATATATATATATATATAGATATATAGATATATAGATATATATATATATATATATATATAGATATATAGATAGATCTATACTAATAAAAGGCAAAGCCCTCACTCACTCACTCACTTATCACTAATTCTCCAACTTCCCGTGTAGGTAGAAGGCTGAAATTTGGCAGGCTCATTCCTTACAGCTTACTTACAAAAGTTGGGCAGATTTCATTTCTAAATTCTACGCGTAATGGTCATAACTGGAAGCTATTTTTCTGCATACGCTGTAATGGAGTTCAGCTGGAAAGCCGTGGGGGGCGGAGTTTCTTCTGACATCATCACGCCTCCCACGTAATCACGTGAACTGACTGTCAACGCACTGCGTAGAAAACCAGGAAGAGCTCCAAAACGCCCTGAAGAAAACACGCAGTATATAATTGAGAAGGCAGCGAAACAATAAGAAGCGAGCGAGTGACATATACACTGAATCCTCCAGGCACTACTTACAAAAGGTTACATTGACAATCGCACAGATGAGAAGCTTCGATGCATGTGCTCCATAACGCATTAAAAAAAGGTTACATTGGGGAACTTGTGTCAATGCATGATTTCCTGGTACACCGATTAAATGATCAGCGCTTCCCAAAACCTGACGGTCATAACTAGAACCTTCTTTCCTATACAGTACTGTATACGGCCATAGCGGGCAGCTCGCTCACCGTGGGAGGCATGGCGGCTGAAGGAATGTGCTTAGCATATTCATAAGTAAGGCTGCTGCGCAACTCAGCACGCCTCGACAATCGCACAGATGAGAAGCTTCGATGCATGTGCTCCATAACGCATTAAAAAAAATAATGCATTTAATCACAGTTTCAGTTCCAAGCAAAGGGGAACTTGTGTCAATGCATGATTTCCTGGTACACCGATTACATTGATCAGCGCTTCCCAAAACCTGAGTATATAAAGACGGTGTTGGAATATTTCGGAATATATAATATAAGCGCTGGATAGTCAAAACTTAAATATATAAAGTCAGCGTCGGAATATATAAAGTCAGCGCTGGAATATATAAAGTCAGCGTCGGAATATATTGTCACGCTTGGGTCACAGATTTGCACAGAGACACAGGAGATCGTAGAAACAAGAAGGATTTTTATTCACAGACTGCAAACACATCAGCTTAAATGTGCTCCATGACAAGTCAGAGAT